>NC_083447.1:26039948-26200715 GCF_020745735.1 Hemiscyllium ocellatum | reverse complement strand
AGAGAGAGAGAGGTAAGGGGCGAGTGAGAGAGAGAGAGAGAGGGATGGGTCGAGAGAGAGAGAGAGGGAAGGGGCGAGAGAGAGAGAGGGAAGAGGCGAGAGAGAGAGAGAGAGGAAGGGACGAGAGAGAGAGGGAAGAGGCGAGAGAGAGAGGAAAGGGGCGAGAGAGAGAGAGAGGGAAGGGGCGAGAGAGAGAGAGGGAAGAGGAGAGAGAGAGAGAGGGAAGGGGTGTGAGAGAGAGAGAGAGAGAGAGGGAAGGGGCGAGAGAGAGAGTGTGGTTGAGGGAAGGGGCGAGAGAGAGAGCGAGAGAGGGAAGGGGGCGAGAGAGAGAGAGAGGGAAGGGATGAGACAGAGAGAGAGGGCAGGGCGAGAGAGAAAGAGAGGGAGGGAAGGGGTGAGAGAGCGAGAGAGGGAGGGAAGAGGCGAGAGAGAGAGAGAGAGGGATGCGTGCGAGATAGAAAGAGGGATGCGTGCGAGATAGAGAGAGGGATGGGGGCAAGAGAGAGAGGAGAGAGAGGGATGGGGGCGAGAGAGAGAGGGGGGGGCGAGAGAGAGGGAGAGGGAAGGGGCGAGAGAGAGAGAAGGGGAAGGGGCGAGAGAATGAGAGAGAGAGAGGGGAAGGAGCGAGAGTGAGAGAGAGAGAGAGGGAAGACGTGACAGAGAGAGAGAGGGAAGGGGCGAGAGAGAGAGAGAGAGGGAAGGGGCGAGACAGAGAGAGAGAGTGAAGGGGCGAGAGAGAGAAAGAGAGAGGGAAGGGGCGAGAGAGAGAGAGAGAGGGAGAGGGAAGGGGTGTGTGAGAGAGAGAGAGGGGGAGGGAAGGGGTGTGTGAGAGAGAGAGAGGGAGAGGGACGGGGGGCGAGACAGAGAGGGTGGGGGGCGAGAGGGAGAGGGACGGGGGCAAGAGGGAGAGGGACGGGGCGAGAGGGAGAGGGACAGGGTCGAGACGGAGAGGGACGGGGGCGAGAGGGAGAGGGACGGGGGCGAGAGGGAGAGGGACAGGGGCGAGAGGGAGAGGGACGGGGGCGAGAGGGAGATAGGGACGGGGGCGAGAGTGGGAGAGGGACGGGGGGGAGTGAGAGAGAGGGACGGGGGCGAGAGAGAGGAGGGACGGGGGCGAGAGAGAGGGAGGGGGCGGGAGGGAGAGAGGGACGGGGGCGAGAGAGAGAGGGAGGGGGCGTGAGGGAGAGAGGGACGGGGGCGAGAGAGAGAGGGACGGGGGCGATAGGGAGAGCGAAAGGGGCGAGAGTGAGAGGGACGGGAGCGAGAGGGAGAGGGATGGGGCGAGAGGGAGAGACGGACGGGGGCAAGAGAGAGAAGGAGGGGGTAGGAGGGAGAGACGGACGGGGGCGAGAGAGAGAGGGACGGGGGCGAGAGGGAGAGGGAGGGGCGGGAGAGGCAGAGGGAGGGAGGAGGGTGAGAGCGAGCGGGAGTGGGCGATGGGGGGGAGCAGAGAAAAAGGGGCGAGTGAGAGAGAGAGGGGGAAGGGGCGAGAGAGAGAGAGAGGGAAGGGCCGAGAGAGAGAGAGGGAAGGGGCGAGAGAGAGAGAGAGAGAGAGAGAGGAAAGGGGCGAGAGAGAGAGAGAGAGAGGGAAGGGGCGAAAGAGAGAGAGAGAGAGAGAGGGAAGGGGCGAGACAGAGAGAGAGAGAGAGGGAAGGGGTGAGACAGAGAGAGAGGGAAGGGCGAGAGAGAAAGAGAGTGAGGGAAGGGGCGAGAGAGAGAGATAGAGAAAGAGAGAGGGAAGGGGCGAGAGAGAGAGAGAGGGAGAGGGAAGGGGTGTGAGAGAGAGAGAGGGAGAGGGACGGGGCGAGGGAGAGACGGACGGGGGCAAGAGAGAGAAGGAGGGGGTAGGAGGGAGAGACGGACGGGGGCGAGAGAGAGAGGGGACGGGGGCGAGAGGAAGAGGGATGGGGCAAGAGGGAGAGGCACGGGGTGAGACGGAGAGGGTGGGGGGGCGAGAGGGAAAGGGACGGAGCGAGAGGGAGAGGGATGGGGGCGAAAGGGAGAGGGACAGGGGCGAGAGGGGGAGAGGGATGGGGGCGAGGGGGCGAGAGGGGGAGAGGGACGGGGCGAGCGAGAGAGAGGGACGGGGCGATAGGGAGAGGGAGGGAGCGGGAGGGAGAGAGGGACGGGGGCGAGAGAGAGAGGGACAGGGCGATAGGGAGAGGGAAAGGGGCGAGAAGGAGAGGGACGGGGGCGAGAGGGAGAGACGGATGGGGGCAAGAGAGAGAAGGAGGGGGCGGGAGGGAGAGGGAGGGAGGAGGACGAGAGCGAGCGAGAGTGGGCGATGGGGGGGAACAGAGAAAAAGGGAAGGCGTGAGAGAGAGAGGGGGGCAAGAGAAAGACGGAAGGCGTGAGAGGGAGGGAGGGGGAGAGAGAGAAAAGGAGTGTGGCGAGGGAGAGAGAGGGGGGGATAGAGAGAGAGTGTGTGAGAGAGAGGGGTGAGAGAGAGAGCGAGGGAGGAGAGAGCCAGAGTGAAAGTGGGTGCGAGAGAGAGAGGGAAGGCCTGAGAGAGAGAGGGAGGGGGCAAGAGAGAGAGAGTGGGAGGGGGAGAAAGAGATAAGGAGGGGGTGAGGGAAAGAGAGAAAGATGGGGGAGAGAGCGAGAGGGACGGGGGCAAGAGCGAGAGGGACGGGGGCGAGAGCGAGAGGGGCGAGAGAGAGGGACAGGGGCGTGAGAGAGAGGGAGGGAGCGAGTGAGAGAGGGAGTTGCGCGAGAGTGAGAGGGAGGGAAGTGGGTGAGAGAGAGAGGGAGTGGGCGTGAGAGTGGGGACAGAGAGAGAGAGGGAAGCCGTGCGAGGGAGAGGAAGAGGGCAAGAGAGAGTGGGAAGGCGTGAGAGAGAAATGGAGGGTGGCGAGAGAGAGAGAGGGGCAGCGAGAGAGAGAGTGTGAGAGAGAGAGGGCGAGAGAGAGGGAGGGAGGAGAGAGCGAGAGAGAAAGTGGGTGCGAGAGAGGGAGGGTTTGAGAGAGAGAGAGAGCGAGGGTGGGGGAGAGAGAGAAAAGGAGGGGGGCGAGAGACAGACAGTGGGAGTGGGGCGAGAGACAGAGAGGGATGGGGTGTGAGAGAATGGAGGGTGAGTGAGGGGAGGGCGAGTGAGCGGAGGGCGAGTGAGGGGAGGGCGAGTGAGGGGAGGGCGAGTGTGGGGAGGGCGAGTGAGGGCGACTGTGAGAGAGAGTCAGAACGAGAGCAATAGACACAGAGAGATGAACAAAGGCAGCGAGCAAGACAGAGTGTGAGCGCGTGAGAGAGACAGTGAGAGAACGAGGCAGCAAGAGAGAGAGAGAGGTGCCAGAGAGACGGGGCAAGAGAGAGAGAGTGAGAGACAGCGAGAGAGTGAGGGCGCGAGAGAGAGATGTTCGAGAGAGAGAATTCGTAGAGAGAGAGAGAAGGGGGCAGGGTAGAGAGAGAGAGGGGGGGTACAGAGAAAGAGTGGATAGAGTGAGAGTGAGAGAGAGAGGCCATGAGAGAGAGAGAGAGAGAGAGAAGCGATAGCGAGACGGAGAAACTGGATGAGCGAAAGGTAGAGCCATGAGAGGCGGGCAAAAGAGAGAGAGGAGGCGAGAGACAGAGGGAAGGCAGAGGGGTGAGAGAGGAAGACAAGGTGCGAGAGCGATGAGGCAAAAGCGAATGAGGGAAAGAGGTGGTGTGTGAGAGAGAGAGAGAGGTGCCAAAGAAAGAGAGGGGCAGGAGAGAGAGGGATAGAGTGGGGAGAGAGAGAGAGGAGCGTGACGGAGAGAGAGTGAGAGAAAGAGGGGCGTGATAAAGGGAGGGAGAGTGACCAAGAGTGAGCGAGAGAGAGAGAGAGAAAGAGAGAGAGAGAGTTGCAAGAAAGAGGGAAAGATGGGGCAAATAGGAGAGAGTGAGTGAGGGAAAGAGAGAGGGAGAGAGGGTGTGGGAGAGAGGGTGAGGGAGAGAGTGATCGAGAAGGAGCAAGGGAGGGGGCAGAGAGAGGCAACAGAGAGAGCGAGAGAGAGTGAGAGGAGTGAGATGGGGAGGTGATAGAGAGAAGGATAGAGAGAGAGAGTGAGAGAGGGAAGGGGCGAGAGAGAGAGAGAGAGAGGGAAGGGGCGAGAGAGAGAGAGGTAAGGGGCGAGTGAGAGAGAGAGAGAGAGGGAAGGGTCGAGAGAGAGAGAGGGAAGGGGCGAGAGAGAGAGAGGGAAGAGGCGAGAGAGAGAGAGAGAGGGAAGGGGCGAGAGAGAGAGAGAGAGGGAAGGGGCGAGATAGAGAGAGGTAAGGGGCGAGTGAGAGAGAGAGAGAGGGAAGGGTCGAGAGAGAGAGAGGGAAGGGGCGAGAGAGAGAGAGAGGGAAGAGGCGAGAGAGAGAGAGAGGGGGAAGGGGCGAGAGAGAGAGAGGGAAGGGGCGAGAGAGAGAGAGAGGGAAGGGGCGAGAGAGAGAGAGGGAAGAGGCGAGAGAGAGAGAGGGAAGGGGTGAGAGAGAGAGAGAGAGAGAGGGAAGGGGCGAGAGAGAGAGAGAGGGAAGGGGCGAGAGAGGGAAGAGGCGAGAGAGAGAGAGTGGTTGAGGGAAGGGGCGAGAGAGAGAGAGAGAGGGAAGGGGCGAGAGAGAGAGAGAGAGGGAAGGGGCGAGAGAGAGAGAGGTAAGGGGCGAGTGAGAGAGAGAGAGGGAAGGGGCGAGAGAGAGAGAGGGATGGGTCGAGAGAGAGAGAGGGGGAAGGGGCGAGAGAGAGAGAGGGAAGGGGCGAGAGAGAGAGATAGGAAAGGGTCGAGAGAGAGAGAGAGGGAAGGGGCGAGAGAGAGAGAGAGAGGGAAGAGGCGAGAGAGAGAGAGGGAAGGGGTGAGAGAGAGAGAGAGAGGGAAGGGGCGAGAGAGAGAGAGAGGGAAGGGGCGAGAGAGAGAGAGGGGGGGGGGAGCGAGAGAGAGAGAGAGAGAGGGAAGGGAGCAAGAGAGAGAGAGAGAGAGGGAAGGGAGCGAGAGAGAGAGAGGGAAAGGAGCGAGAGAGAGAGAGAGAGAGAGAGAGAGGGAGCGAGAGAGAGAGAGAGAGAGTGGGAAGGGGTGAGAGAGAGAGAGGGAAGGGGCGAGAGAGAGAGAGAGGGAAGGGGCGAGAGAGAGAGAGAGGGAAGAGGCGAGAGAGAGAGAGGTAAGGGGCGAGTGAGAGAGAGAGAGAGAGAGGGAAGGGGCGAGAGAGAGAGAGGGATGGGTCGAGAGAGAGAGAGGGATGGGGCGAGAGAGAGAGAGGGAAGAGGCGAGAGAGAGAGAGAGGGGGAAGGGGCGAGAGAGAGAGAGGGAAGGGGCGAGAGAGAGAGAGAGAGGAAAGGGGCGAGAGAGAGAGAGAGGGAAGGGGCGAGAGAGAGAGAGAGGGAAGAGGCGAGAGAGAGAGAGGGAAGGGGTGAGAGAGAGAGAGAGAGAGAGGGAAGGGGCGAGAGAGAGAGAGAGTGGTTGAGGGAAGGGGCGAGAGAGAGAGAGAGAGAGAGGGAAGGGGTGAGAGAGAGAGAGAGAGGGAAGGGGCGAGAGAGAGAGAGGGAAGAGGCGAGAGAGAGAGAGGGAAGAGGCGAGAGAGAGAGAGGGAAGAGGTGAGAGAGAGAGAGAGGGGAAGGGGCGAGAGAGAGAGAGTGGTTGAGGGAAGGGGCGAGAGAGAGAGAGAGAGAGGGAAGGGAGCGAGAGAGAGAGAGAGAGGGAAGGGAGCGAGAGAGAGAGAGAGAAAGAGAGAGAGAGAGAAGGGAGCGAGAGAGAGAGAGAGAGTGGGAAGGTGTGAGAGAGAGAGAGGGAAGGGGCGAGAGAGAGAGAGAGAGAGAGGGAAGGGGCGAAAGAGAGAGAGAGAGTGAAGGGGCGAGAGAGAGAGAGAGGGAAGAGGCGAGAGAGAGAGAGGTAAGGGGCGAGTGAGAGAGAGAGAGAGAGTGGGAAGGGGCGAGAGAGAGAGAGGGATGGGTCGAGAGAGAGAGAGGGAAGGGGCGAGAGAGAGAGAGAGGGAAGAGGCAAGAGAGAGAGAGAGAGAGGGGGAAGGGGCGAGAGAGAGAGAGGGAAGGGGCGAGAGAGAGAGAGGAAAGGGGCGATAGAGAGAGAGAGGGAAGGGGCGAGAGAGAGAGAGGGAAGAGGCGAGAGAGAGAGAGGGAAGGGGTGAGAGAGAGAGAGAGAGGGAAGGGGTGAGAGAGAGAGAGAGAGAGAGAGGGAAGGGACGAGAGAGAGAGAGGGATGGGTCGAGAGAGAGAGAGGGAGGGGGCGAGAGAGAGAGAGAGGGAAGATGCGAGAGAGAGAAAGAGAGGGGGAAGGGGCGAGAGAGAGAGAGGGAAGGGGCGAGAGAGAGAGAGAGAGGAAAGGGGCGAGAGAGAGAGAGGGGGAAGGGGCGAGAGAGAGAGAGGGAAGAGGCGAGAGAGAGAGAGGGAAGGGGTGAGAGAGAGAGAGAGAGGGAAGGGGCGAGAGAGAGAGTGGTTGAGGGAAGGGGCGAGAGAGAGAGCGAGAGAGGAAGGGGCGAGAGAGAGAGAGGGAAGGGGTGAGACAGAGAGAGAGGGAAGGGGAGAGAGAGAGAGGGAAGGGAGCGAGAGAGAGAGAGAGAGAGGGAAGGGAGCGAGAGAGAGAGAGAGAGAAGGGAGCGAGAGAGAGAGAGAGAGGGAAGGGGCGAGAGAGAGAGAGGTAAGGGGCGAGTGAGAGAGAGAGAGGGAAGGGGCGAGAGAGAGAGAGAGGGATGGGTCGAGAGAGAGAGAGAGGGAAGGGGCGAGAGAGAGAGAGAGGGATGGGGGCAAGAGAGAGAGAGAGAGAGAGGGAAGGGGTGAGAGAGAGAGAGGGAAGGGGCGAGAGAGAGAGAGAGAGGGAAGGGGCGAGAGAGAGAGAGAGAGAGAAGGGGCGTGAGAGAGAGAGAGAGGGAAGGGGCGAGAGAGAGAGGTAAGGGGCGAGTGAGAGAGAGAGAGAGAGGGAAGGGGCGAGAGAGAGAGAGAGGGATGGGTCGAGAGAGAGAGAGAGGGAAGGGGCGAGAGAGAGAGCGGGAAGAGGCGAGAGAGAGAGAGGGAAGGGGCGAGAGAGAGAGGGAAGAGGCGAGAGAGAGAGGAAAGGGGCGAGAGAGAGAGAGAGGGAAGGGGCGAGAGAGAGAGAGAGGGAAGGGGTGAGAGAGAGAGAGAGAGAGAGGGAAGGGGCGAGAGAGAGAGTGTGGTTGAGGGAAGGGGGCGAGAGAGAGAGCGAGAGAGGGAAGGGGCGAGAGAGAGAGAGAGGGAAGGGGTGAGACAGAGAGAGAGAGGGCAGGGCGAGAGAGAAAGAGAGGGAGGGAAGGGGTGAGAGAGCGAGAGAGGGAGGGAAGAGGCGAGAGAGAGAGAGAGAGGGATGCGTGCGAGATAGAAAGAGGGATGCGTGCGAGATAGAGAGAGGGATGGGGGCAAGAGAGAGAGAGGGATGGGGGCGAGAGAGAGAGGGATGGGGTCGAGAGAGAGAGAGGGAAGGGGCGAGAGAGAGAGAGAGGGAAGGGGCGAGAGAATGTGAGAGAGAGAGGGGAAGGGGCGAGAGAGAGAGAGAGAGAGGGAAGAGGTGACAGAGAGAGAGGGAAGGGGCGAGAGAGAGAGAGAGGGAAGGGGCGAGACAGAGAGAGAGAGGGATGCGTGCGAGATAGAAAGAGGGATGCGTGCGAGATAGAGAGAGGGATGGGGGCAAGAGAGAGAGAGAGAGGGATGGGGGCGAGAGAGAGAGGGATGGGGGCGAGAGAGAGAGAGAGGGAGAGGGAAGGGGCGAGAGAGAGAGAGGGGGAAGGGGCGAGAGAGAGAGAGAGAGGGAAGTGGTGACAGAGAGAGAGAGGGAAGGGGCGAGAGAGAGAGAGAGAGGGAAGGGGCGAGACAGAGAGAGAGAGTGAAGGGGCGAGAGAGAGAAAGAGAGAGGGAAAGGGCGAGAGAGAGAGAGAGAGAGAGGGAGAGGGAAGGGGTGTGTGAGAGAGAGAGAGGGAGAGGGACGGGGGGCGAGACAGAGAGGGTCGGGGGGCGAGAGGGAGAGGGACGGGGGCGAGAGGGAGAGGGACGGGGGCGAGAGGGAGAGGGACAGGGGCGAGAGGGAGAGGGACGGGGGCGAGAGGGAGATAGGGACGGGGGCGAGAGTGGGAGAGGGACGGGGGCGAGTGAGAGAGAGGGACAGGGGCGAGAGAGAGGGAGGGACGGGGACGAGAGAGAGGGAGGGGGCGGGAGGGAGAGAGGGACGGGGGCGAGAGAGAGAGGGAGGCGTGAGGGAGAGAGGGACGGGGGCGAGAGAGAGAGGGACGGGGGCGATAGGGAGAGACGGACGGGGGCAAGAGAGAGAGGGACGGGGGCGATAGGGAGAGCGAAAGGGGCGAGAGTGAGAGGGACGGGAGCGAGAGGGAGAGGGATGGGGCGAGAGGGAGAGACGGACGGGGGCAAGAGAGAGAAGGAGGGGGTAGGAGGGAGAGACGGACGGGGGCGAGAGAGAGAGGGACGGGGGCGAGAGGGAGAGGGAGGGGCGGGAGAGGGAGAGGGAGGGAGGAGGGTGAGAGCGAGCGGGAGTGGGCGATGGGGGGGAGCAGAGAAAAAGGGGCGAGTGAGAGAGAGAGGGGGGAAGGGGCGAGAGAGAGAGAGAGGGAAGGGGCGAGAGAGAGAGAGAGAGAGGGAAGGGGTGAGAGAGAGAGAGGGAAGGGGCGAGAGAGAGAGAGTGAGAGAGGGAAGGGGCGAGAGAGAGAGCGAGAGAGGGAAGGGGCGAGACAGAGAGAGAGAGAGGGAAGGGGTGAGACAGAGAGAGAGGGAAGGGCGAGAGAGAAAGAGAGGGAGGGAAGGGGCGAGAGAGAGAGAGAGAGAGAAAGAGAGAGGGAAGGGGCGAGAGAGAGAGAGAGGGAGAGGGAAGGGGTGTGAGAGAGAGAGAGAGAGGGAGAGGGACGGGGCGAGAGGGAGAGGGAGGGGGGCGTGAGGGAGAGGGACGGGGGCAAGAGGAAGAGGGACGGGGCCAGAGGGAGAGGCACGGGGTGAGACGGAGAGGGTGGGGGGGCGAGAGGGAGAGGGACGGAGCGAGAGGGAGAGGGACGGGGGCGAAAGGGAGAGGGACGGGGCGAGAGGAGGAGAGGGACGGGGGCGAGCGAGAGAGGGACGGGGGCGAGAGAGAGAGGGAGGGGCGCGAGAGGGAGAAGGAGGGAGGAGGACGAGAGCGAGCGAGAGTGGGCCATGGGGGGGAACAGAGAAAAAGGGAAGGCGTGAGAGAGAGAGGGGGGCAAGAGAAAGACGGAAGGCGTGAGAGGGAGGGAGGGGGAGAGAGAGAAAAGGAGTGTGGCGAGGGAGAGAGAGGGGGGGATAGAGAGAGAGTGTGTGAGAGAGAGGGGTGAGAGAGAGAGCGAGGGAGGAGAGAGCCAGAGTGAAAGTGGGTGCGAGAGAGAGAGGGAAAGCCTGAGAGAGAGAGGGAGGGGGCAAGAGAGAGAGAGTGGGAGGGGGAGAGAGAGATAAGGAGGGGGTGAGGGAAAGAGAGAAAGATGGGGGAGAGAGCGAGAGGGACGGGGGCAAGAGCGAGAGGGACGGGGGCGAGAGCGAGAGGGGCGAGAGAGAGGGACAGGGGCGTGAGAGAGAGGGAGGGAGCGAGTGAGAGAGGGAGTTGCGCGAGAGTGAGAGGGAGGGAAGTGGGTGAGAGAGAGAGGGAGTGGGCATGAGAGTGGGGACAGAGAGAGAGAGGGAAGCCGTGCGAGAGAGAGGAAGGGGGCAAGAGAGAGTGGGAAGGCGTGAGAGAGAAAAGGAGGGTGGTGAGAGAGAGAGGGAGGCGGAGAGTGAGAAATGGAGGGTGGCGAGAGAGAGAGAGAGAGAGGGCAGCGAGAGAGAGAGTGTGAGAGAGAGAGAGGGCGAGAGAGAGGGAGGGAGGAGAGAGCGAGAGAGAAAGTGGGTGCGAGAGAGGGAGGGTTTGAGAGAGAGAGAGCGAGGGTGGGGGAGAGAGAGAAAAGGAGGGGGGCGAGAGACAGACAGTGGAGTGGGGCGAGAGACAGAGAGGGATGGGGTGTGAGAGAATGGAGGGCGAGTGAGGGGAGGGCGAGTGAGGGGAGGGCGAGTGTGGGGAGGGCGAGTGAGGGGAGGGCGAGTGAGGGGAGGGCGAGTGTGGGGAGGGCGAGTGAGGGGAGGGCGAGTGAGGGGAGGGCGAGTGTGGGGAGGGCGAGTGAGGGCGACTGTGAGAGAGAGTCAGAACGAGAGCAATAGACACAGAGAGATGAACAAAGGCAGCGAGCAAGACAGAGTGTGAGCGCGTGAGAGAGACAGTGAGAGAACGAGGCAGCAAGAGAGAGAGAGAGGTGCCAGAGAGACGGGGCAAGAGAGAGAGAGTGAGAGACAGCGAGAGAGTGAGGGCGCGAGAGAGAGATGTTCGAGAGAGAGAATTCGTAGAGAGAGAGAGAAGGGGGCAGGGTAGAGAGAGAGAGGGGGGGTACAGAGAAAGAGTGGATAGAGTGAGAGTGAGAGAGAGAGGCCATGAGAGACAGAGAGAGAGAGAGAGAGAAGCGATAGCGAGACGGAGAGACTGGATGAGCGAAAGGTAGAGCCATGAGAGGCGGGCAAAAGAGAGAGAGGAGGCGAGAGACAGAGGGAAGGCAGAGGGGTGAGAGAGGAAGACAAGGTGCGAGAGCGATGAGGCAAAAGCGAATGAGGGAAAGAGGTGGTGTGTGAGAGAGAGAGAGAGGTGCCAAAGAAAGAGAGGGGCAGGAGAGAGAGGGATAGAGTGGGGAGAGAGAGAGAGGAGCGTGACGGAGAGAGAGTGAGAGAAAGTGGGGCGTGATAAAGAGAGGGAGAGTGACCAAGAGTGAGAGAGAGAGAGAGAGAGAGAAAGAGAGAGAGAGAGTTGCAAGAAAGAGGGAAAGATGGGGCAAATAGGAGAGAGTGAGTGAGGGAAAGAGAGAGGGAGAGAGGGTGTGGGAGAGAGGGTGAGGGAGAGAGTGATCGAGAAGGAGCAAGGGAGGGGGCAGAGAGAGGCAACAGAGAGAGCGAGAGAGAGTGAGAGGAGTGAGATGGGGAGGTGATAGAGAGAAGGATAGAGAGAGAGAGAGTGAGAGAGGAGAGCGATGGTGACAGGGGGAACAAAGAGAAAGATATTGAGAGAGAGGGGCAAAAGTGGGTGTAAGAGAGAGTGGGCCACGCATAAGAGAGAGAGAGGCAGGAGAGGGCAACAGTGATGGGGGAGAGAGAGGAGAGAAAGAGGGAGTGAGAGAGAGGGGGGAAAGGAGGGTGAGAGAGAGAAGGAGTGAGAGAGAGAGATGGGGAGAGCGAGTGGGCGAGAGAAAGAGGGGGCGAGTGAGAGACAGAGGGATGAGAGACAGAGTGGTGTGAGAGAGGGAGGGCTGAGAGAGAGAGAGCACGAGCAAGAGAGAGAGAGCAAGAGAGAGCTGCAAGAAAGAGCAAGAGAGAGAGAGGGGGGCAGATACGAGAGAGAGCGAGAGAGAGAAAGGAAAGAATGAGATTGGCATATTGGGAGCATGGAAACGTGGGAGCGTGGGAACGAGGGAGTGAGGGAGCGAGAAAGAGCGAGAGTGGCAGAGTGGGAGCGAGGGAGTGGCAAGAAAGAAAGAGAGAGAGAGATGGGGAGAGTGGATGGGGGTAGAGGGAGGGGCAGAGGGAGAGGGTGGCAGAGGGAGGGGGCAGAGGTGGGGTAGGGGGAGGGGGAGGGCAGGTAGGCAGTGAGGAGGGAGGTAGAGGGATTGGTTAGAGGGAGGGGTAGAGGGAGGGTGGGTAGGTTGTGTAGAACGGAGGGGGTAGAGGGAGGGAGCTAGAGGGAGGGGGGTTGAGGGATAGTTGGGGATAGAGGGAGAGGGGTAGACGGGATAGAGGGAGGGGAAAATGGGTGGGAGTGGGGGGTAGGGTGGTGAGGGGGGCGAGAAGTGAGGGGGCGAAAGGGGGGAGGGGTGAGAGGGGGGCAGTGAGAGGGAGGGTGTCGAGAGGGGGCAGCGTGAGGGGGGCGAAGGGGTGGGCGAGAGTGGGGGAGGGGACAGAAAGGGGATGAGGGAGAGCGAATGGGGGCGAAAGAGTGGCCCGGTGGGGCCGGGGGTGTGCGAGAGGGGTTGGAGGCGATGAGGCGCGAGGGGGTTGCGGCGAGAGGGGCTAGAGGGTGGGGGAGAGAGGGGGTGAGGGGGGCGAGAGAGGTGGTGAGAGGGGCGAGAGGGTGGCGGGGGTTTTGGGGGTCAAGTGCGGGGACGAGAGGGTGGAGCGAGAGGGGTGCGTGGGGGGCGAGTGGCGTGGGGGCCGAGTGGGGTGGGGCGAGGGGGTCAGGAGGGGGCAAGAGTGGGGTGAGAAGGGGGCGAAAGGGGGGCAAGAGAGGGGGCGAGAGGTGCGCAGAGGGGGCGCGAGTGGGGGGCAAAGGAGGAGCGAAGAGGGGTGGGAGAGGGGGGCGGAGAGGGTTGGGGGGTTAAGAGGGGTGTGCCGGGGGCGCGGGAGGGTGTGGGAGGGGAGGAGAGAGGGTGGAGAGAGTGGGGGAGAGACAGAAGGAGAGTGCTTGGCTATGTCATTTCATCGTCTGTGAAACTCATTAAAACCGGCGAAGTCCCTCATCCTGATAATGTTCTGGTCAGGACTCCATTCACCCAAATCATGGTCATCTTCATCATCATGACAAACCCCTGTCTTTGTCCCATAATCCTTCAGCACGTTCATTCAAAATCTACCAATCTCAGATTTAAAATTTGCAAATGATTTCCAATCAATCGCTGTTTGTGGAGCTTATCAAACTTTATCCATTTCTGTGTATAAATGTGTTCCCCGTTATTACACCTCAATGTTCTGACTCGAACATTTTATCTGTTTAATCTTTCTTCTTAAGTTAAGACTTGGAATCCAAATATCACTTCAGTAAATCTGCACTGCACTTCCACTCAGAGAGATACTCTCTTTCAGCCATGGTGCCCAGCCCTGACAGCTTGGTCTAACTAGGTTCGGATTTGCTGAAGCATGACTTCTAATCCTTTGGTATCTCGTCTTCTGTCGAGATCAATGTCAACATTCCACCGGCCCCTTGGTCACTTTTCTGAACCTGTTTGAGACATTTTCGTGAACTATACAGCTGGATCAATCCCACGTAGTTTCTTTGGAGTCCACTCTCTCTCTATTTTCACAATCACAAAATATCCTATTTTGATCCAACCTCTCACTTGTCGACATAAACTCATCTGTCGTTGTTTTTTTTTCATTTAATGAATCTACCAAGATTGCTTCCTAATGCTGTGCTTCCATCTCCCCACACTTGGAATCGCTGTCATCTGCAGAGTGGCCCCAAATTTTGAATGTGGCTTTCCCTTCATTATGAATAGCAAGTAATTCGGGCTCCAACATGGATCCGTGCAGGATATCATTAAACATATCCTTCCAATTAGAATACCTCTTACTATCTGCACAAATGTCTCTTGTTCAAATCAAATTCCTCTGCAAAAATATCTTTTGCATCTTATTACCTTCAATGAACAGTAGAAAGGTGTAAATTCACGGACATCCTTGCAGTCAAGTTTGCCTTGTGTTTATCTGATTGGGGGAGCAAGGAATCCCAGTAAATATTAATTGTTGTCTTCACTAATTTGGGAACTCGATTACAAAGATTGACAATGTCGACTATTTATACTCCTTCATGATTTATAAACTCTGGGCACATTGTGACCGAGTGGTACTCGCTTTTTCTTTCAGAAACACAGGACCTGTCCAACTATTGACTCACACTCGTTACACCATATGGTCCTCGACCTCTCCATCTGAATCTCATGGCAAGGTACCTCGAACATGGAGAGGAGCAACTATTCCAAGCACTGGGATCCCACTAATTGGTAACACCACTCACCCTAATCCATAAGAGAAGCCGACTGGTCCCGCACTATGTCCTCATCTGAATCATCCTGCTGGCTGCGTTTCTTCCCCATATGAAAGTGGTGTTGGCTCTCTGGTGGCAGAAGAGAACAGAAGGATTTCTCTTCAATCTCATTTTTAGTCATTGGTTCACCAAACTTATGGGAGTACTCAGTGGCAACCGAAGCAGAGGCTGTAGAGACAATAAATGATTGACATTGTTCTTTGTTATTTTCCATTGCTCACTGAAAGGTTTAGAACTTGAACTTGAAGTTAAGGGCTGAGCTAGAATCCTTGGATTAACTATCTGCTGAAGGAGCAGAGTGGGGTTACAATTATTGATTCAACACAACTTTGATATTGAATCATACATTGTTTAAGTTTCCTTGTGCACAACCACAGATCCAAGGGAAACACAAGGAACTTGGATTGAACAGGTTAAGCACATGACTGAATAAAGGAATCTTGAATTAAAGCAGTGCAAGACATGTGCCTATTTGACCCACATATCCTTTGGGTAGGGAAGGAGTGCTAACGTAGCAAAAGATTTGATTGATTCAAATCATCTAACTGAAGAGACACATTTCCCTGCTTAAGTCATGAGATCATTGGAAGAACAAAACATCATTTCTGGTTAAAGAATTCACCTTTCTCACCAGGTAATGAAGGCACACTGTCTCTGCAGATCGAGTCGTTGGCCACTGTTTGAACCACCTCCTCAATAGAGCTATTTCCCTTTTGTGTGTCCCGAGGTTCTGCTTTTCTCCAAGAATAGTAAGAGCGAGCTGTCTTGTTTACTGCTGCCGCTGCTGCTCCTATAGAAATGTCACAGAACAACACAGATGCATAGTTTCAGGACAGAAAAACAGGTTCTCAGCAATTGTGATTTACACAGGCTTCCTTCTCAACCTCAACCCATCAACATAGTTTTCTTTGATTTCTTGTATTCCAAGCTCCTCCTTGAATTCATCTGTTATTTGCTTCAATTATTCCTGATGAAGTAAGTTCTACATTCAAACCCCTTTTTGGTAAAGACTTTGTCGCCCTCTGCAAATTCCCCGTTAGATTTAATAGTGATTACAATTATATCCACAGATCCAGTGGATTCTGACATTCACAAGCAGAAACATCTTTTCCATGTCTACCCGATCAAACATAACTGGACCATATCATTCTTTTTCAATGAGACAAGACTGTCCAATCTTACTTGATGAATTCAAATTCAGTTTGAATACAATTAGTGGGCGGCACGGTAGCACAGTGGTTAGCACTGCTGCCTCACAGTGGCTGAGACCTGGGTTCAATTCCTGACTCAGGTGACAGACTGTGTGGAGTTTGCACGTTGTCTGCGTGGGTTTCCTCTGGGTACTCCGGTTTCCTCCCACAGTCCAAAGATGTGCGGGTCAGGTGAATTGGCCATGCTAAATTGCCCGTAGTGTTAGGTAAGGGGTAAATGCATGGGTGGGTTGCGCTTCGGCGGGTCGGTGTGGACTTGTTGGGCCGAAGGGCCTGTTTCCACACTGTAAGTCTAATCTAATCTAATAGTGTAATGTAATCTAATTCCAGTAACTATTCTTTATCTTCCCTCCTGCCTCTACATTCATATTACAATATGAAGATCGGAACTGTTTGCAGTGCTCCAAGGGTGATCTGTCCATGGTTCTACACATATTGAACACATTTCCATTCTGTCGTCCCAGAAATAAACCCATGATCTACTTTTCTATTTAACCTCACAAACTGGTGCCATTTGCTGCCAGTGCCTCATTGCTATCTGCAGATCCCTCTGCCCTATTTAAGGACATATTTCCAAAGAGGAAGTGGTCTCTTTATTCTTTTGACCACAGTGTACTACATCACACATGGGTGGAGGTTAATCTTCCACAGCTTTGACTGCAATATTCCCTTAACCAAATCTTCTCAACAGTAAGTCTTCCTAAAAACAAAACGCCAACATATTAATGTACTTAATCTCGTCAACTACTTCTTATTTGAAAAGCACTAACTGTCGAGCTCAGTTTTGAACAAACATCCTCTGCCACAGTTATCAAAATGCCACAAGCTGAACCACAACCACTATTTACATTCATATTCATTGCAGCCTAAGAATGAGAGGTGGTATCATTGAGGGTCTATAAAATGGTCAAGGGATTGACCAAGTAGAGGCAGACAAGATGATTCAATCTACAATGAGTTGTCCTAAGTTTACAATGAAGGGAAAGTTGGAGGAATTACTTCTCTCAGAGGATGGTGAACCTGGGGAATTCCCTATCTCAGAACACTGTGGATTCTGGGACATTAAGTAAATTTAAATAAGAGACACACAGACTTTTAATCAGTAATGGGTTGAAGAGTTAAGGAGGGCTGGCAGGAAAGTGGTGCTCAGGCCAAGAGGAGATTCACAATCAAGCTGCCTAAATTTTAAACATGAACACTTCTTAATAGTTCACTCGATCCTAACGAAATATTTTGTGCAAAACAAATCACATGATCCATAGTTATTCAGAGAACAAAACAAGTTTGTTCATTGAAGAACCCAGAGGAAAAGGTAATGAAACAATGTGAGTTTGATATACCTCAATCATCATTGCAAGTGCATTCTCTGCATAAATTCTCCTTTTCCTCCTCGAAGTATTCAACTTCTTGAATAATTGAGAGAATGAAGTCACAGTTGTACAATACATAAATCAGACCCTTCAGTCCAACTTGGCATGCTGACCAGATATCCTAAATTAATCTAGTCCCATTTGCCAGCATTTGTTCCATATCCATCTTAGATCATAAGACCATAAGACATAGGAGTTGAAGTAAGGCCATTCGGCCCATCGACTCCACTCCGCCATTCAATCATGGCTGATGGGCATTTCAACTCCACTTACCAGCGTTCTCCCCGTAGCCCTTAATTCATCGAGGCAACAAGAATCTATCAATATTAAACACTTTCTACTGATTATCAGTTTATTTTACTTTATCAGCACTTGAAATATTGACTTATTTTTCTCCCAACATTGGTTAAAGAAATCATAACTTCATTCATCCAAGTTAATTTTGTAATCTTTCACAAAGAAACAAGTGAGAACAACATATAGGTGAGTGCAAAACAAAATACAGCAGCTGTACGATATCTGGTAACACTCTAATGGTGAGGCACTGATACTTTGTTGTAACCTCCAGTCTAGCCAAATTGCAGCAAAAAGCTGTTCAATTTTATCTGCAAACTATTGAATGCAAAATCCTCCTTGCACAAAAATGAGGCAGCATTTTGGGATGTCATTTTTAAAATATATTATTTTCAAAGTTACTCACAATTAAGAGTGATCCCTTGGTGCTGTCTGCATAACTCAGTACGAAAAGGAATTAACAGAGAAAAAAACATTATAACTCAAATTCAGAGTCACGAATTCATTGATATTGCATGGGTCCAGCATTTTATAAGTAATTGATTTTTAAAGATAAATAGATACATTTACTAACTATATTGGAGCACAGTCAAGTTTCTCACTGAATAGTGACAGGATTGGACAGAGTCTGCATGGATTTAAGAGAGGGGAATCATACTTAGCAAATCTACTGAAAGAATCCACAGAGTCAAATATTAAAGTAAGAAATTGCAGGACATTTAGAAAAGCTTATCATTAAACATGATCGACTGGGTTTTGTGAAAGAGAAACTATATTTGACAAATTTGTGACAGTTCGTTGAGGAGATAACAAGCAGGGCTAATAAAGGGCAATCCAATGATGTTCTGTATTTGGATTTTAAAAACGCATGTGATAATGTGCTACATGAAAGTTAATTTCACAATTTAGGAGCTCATTTTATCGGGGTAATTTATTAGCATGGAATGAGGATTGGTTAACCACGCTGGCTGTTGCTGAGTCCTCACTTGCAGTGCTGTATACAATGTTAGCTCCCATATTTAATAGAGAATAAACCAACATCGGAGACCATTCAAAAAAGATTCACCTAGCTGCTTCGAGCATGAAAGGGTTGACCTATCAAGAATAGATAAGCAGGGGTGATCTTATGGAAACAAGATTCTGAGGAGCTTGACACGGTGGATGTTGACTAGATCTTCTCGCACCAGTGAAGTCTTAAACTTGGGGACATTACACAAGGGAACATTCATTTTAGAAAAATTAAAGATTTTTTTTCTCTCAGTGAATGGCAAGAATTTTCTCACACAAACAATTGTGAAAGTAAAATGTCCGAGGGGAATGCTTGGGTTACTCTTTGGAGGGTTGTTCTGGCTTGTTGGGCTGAAGGGCCTGTTTCCACACAGTAGGGAATCTATGATTCTATCTCAAATTATTTTTTTTAAAGGGTAGATAGATTTTTTGAAATATTGAGCAGTTGAGGGCTGTGCGGATCAAGCCTAAAAGAGGTGTTGAGGTCTGGGTTGGCCAGCCATGATCTGATAGAATGGGGGAACAAGCTGAAAGGGATGAATTGCCTACTCCTGCTCCGATTCCATGAGGCTCCGTTTCATGGTTTTTTTGTCTCCAAAGAAGAATGTGATACAATGTGCTAAAGATCTCAGACATTGTGAAAATGGGGTATTTATGTACTGATTCAGATGGCATTGATTCATCAGTCACAGCTATACAGTCATGATTAGGAAGGCAATGCCCTCCATGAATAAAGGAAATCTACTGCAGAGCTCATTCTTATCCGCAGGAAACATGACCCAACATATCAGCAGAAGCAGGACACACTGCGCATGCTCCAGCCAACAAAGGTACACCGGGTGATTGATGTCAGCACCGGACCAATGAAAGGACAGTGGGCGGAACAGGAGGTCGGTCCTCCAACCAATCAAAGTGAATGAAGGGCGGAGCTAAACTAAACCATGTGATCACCCTCGCGCGCGGTGCGGAGTCGCTGGAGTGAATGCTCGGGAAGTTATGGAGAGAAAGGGAACGGTAAGGAAGGAAATAAACAGGCAAACTGGAGAAAAACTATGTTGCTATGAGCGGAGAGGTTTTACAAACAAACTGTGCACGTCGGAAAACACAAATTTGAACGTCCCAGGCCCGTATTTGCAGTAAATGGGGAATTGCCTCAGCGGCTGCAGGCTTGAGTGAGCGCCGCCATCTTTATTCGGGACAACGATTCACTGGAGACGTGCGGAGCCGCCATCTTTGTAGGGGGCAAGATGCAGACAGGCGCATGTGCAGCCTTTCTCTGGTACAGAGTCATTGTGATGACAGCAGCCAATCCTGCTCTGATTCACCTCTGGGCTCCCTCAGGACCACTTTGTCAATGTCCAGCTTCCTCAGTCTCCAACCATGGGGGTATGTTTGGTCTGTTTAGTACTGTATTATTACTTTTATAGACCCTTTGTAAATGAGTTTTTCACTGTGGCCCAGCCCCTGACCATGTTCTGCTCTATCATTAGATTACTTTTTTCTTGAATATTTTTGACAGTCAAGAATTCTTTTTTCCAATAAGCAAGTGTATTTTCCTTCCATTTCTGACTATCAAATTCTGCACCATTTTCATTCCCTGTAACCCGTTTTGCATTCCCTGAACCATCAACTGTGTTTCTCCTTCCACAGAAACCAGTGATTAATGCCAAAGCCCTGTTGCCTGGGGAGAGGGTGATGCTTGACTTTATTGTACAGCTGCAGTTTGTGTGGTGAAGGTACTCCCACAACGTGGTTGGGTAAGAGACATTACAGATTATTCATTACAGCAACAGTGAATATTTGAAGATAATGTCCAAATCAAGAACTTCTTAGTTTTATCATCATGCTTATAATTTCACAAAAATACGATTGAGAACTTTAGATATAAGGCCAGATATAGAGATATTTGGTCAGGTGTCCAAAACAATTGCCAAAAAGCAGATTTTGAGGGATGTCTTAACGGTGGGAAGCAGACCTGTGAGGTTTTGTCTGCAAATTCCAGATCATGGTGCTTTGGCAACTGTAGAATCAGCCACACAGTTGAAGTAATGAATTAACAAGTCGTTGGGAGTTTCAAAGAAAATGGGTGGTCGAGGTCTCAAAGGATGTGTGGTGCAGGGAGCTAGGGATGATCACAGCCAGGAATCAAATCAAGAATGAGAATTTTAAATTGTTGTTGCTTATGAATAGGATCCTTTTGACAGATGAACATGTTTGGGGAGAAGTGAGCACGTGGGCTATAGAGCTTGCAATTTTTCTTGAGATTACAGGAAGGTTGAATTTGGGAGGCTGGCCAGGAGTGTGTTTGGATAATTAAGTCTGGAGGTAACACACAATGGATGAGAGTTTGAGTATATGAGCTGAGGTGAGGGTGGAATCAGCTAGAAATAGTGGTTGTGGAGTGGGACTGGGCTGTCACTGTCACCTCGCTTCTGGGATTCAGCTGGTTGTCAGCTTGTGAATCAGGCGGTACCACAATCGGGAGCTGAGTGGCCCTGGTGGAGCCTAAAATGAGTGTCGCTCAGCTGACTGTTGCTGAGCAGCTGGATGTGGCAACTGGGTGTGGCAGAACTGCAGAGCTCTGATCTGACCCATTGATTGTGGGATCACTTAGCTCTGTTGCTTGCTGCTGATGCTGATTGATTATGCAGATAGTCCTGCTTGGTAGCTTCACCAGGTTGGCACTTCATTTTTAGGTATGCCTGGTGCTGCTCATGGCATGCCGTCCTTTCCTGTCCATTTTGATGGGTGGGTGCCAAATGTACAAACCTATAAGATTACAGCTGGAGTACAGTTCTGCTGCTGTTATCCCACAGTGCCTCAGAGAGATCCGGTTTGAGTTCCTACGTCTGTCCCGTTTAGCACAGTGATAGTACCACTCAGAACAATGGAGGTTTTTCTCAACTTTAAGGTGAGACTTTGTCTCCAAAAAGACTGTGGAATGGTTGCTCTTACCGATACTGTCACGGACAGATGCATTTGCAGCTGGTAGATTCATACTGACAAGATCTAGTATGCTTTTCCATCTTGCTGGTTCCGTTACTGCCTGGTGCAAATCCTTGAGGACCCGACCAGCTCAATCAGTAATCCTGCTGCTGAGCTACTCTTGGTAGAGGACATTGAAATCCTGTACCTAGAGTAGGCTTGTCACCATTTTATTGCCTCAGTGCTTCCTCCAAGTGTTATTCAACATGGGGGAGCACTGATTCGTCAGCCGTGTGAGCACGGTACGTGGTAATCAGCAGGAGCCATGAGACTTCCTGGTGTCCAAAGTCAATGCTGAGTACTCCCAGCGCAAATGGTTCCTGTGTGTACACTACTGTGCCACTACCTCTGCCTGGTCTGTCCTGATGGTGGGACAGGACATATCCAGAGATTTCAGGAGAAAGTGAAGACTGCAGATGCTGGATCAGAGTCGAAAGTGTGGTGCTAGAAAAGCACAGCAGGTCAGGCTGATGAAGGGCTTAGGCTCGAAACATCGATTCTCCTGCTCCTCGGATGCTGCCTGACTTTTGCTTTTCCATCATCTCACACTCGATATCTAGGGATGGTAATGTTGGTGTCTGGCCATTATCTGTAAGGGATGACTCTGTGAGTATGACTATGTCAGGCTGTTCCTTGACTAGTCTGTGAGACAGCTCGCCACGTTTTGGCACAAAAAAAACCCAGATGTTAGTGAGCAGGATGTTGCAGAGTCGAGAGGGCTGATTCTGTGGTTGTATTTCCTAATGCCCTATTAGATGCCAAGTGGTCCATCCCGTATCATTCCTTTGTTGAGACTTTGCAGTGATTACTACACTGAGTAGCTTGTTGGGCGACTGTCAGGTTGTTAGGATTGTTTCTGCCATTGACAATAGTTCCATGGAGATCAGGAGATTCCTAATTCCAGTTATTCTTTTTCTTGAATTCCGATTCTATCACCTGCCGAGCTGGGATTCGAACAAGGACTTCAGTTGTACATTTTAATATTTTGGATAAAAGTTAAATACATTAGGTTTGTTCATAATTTTAAATATCACTAACCCTGGTTTTCTTTCTTTGTAAAACCCTGTCCGTTATCCTGTCTCCTCCATCCTTCCCTCCAACAAGAACAAGGAGCACATGGAGTTTCTCTGTCACTAAGACTGAGACAATCCGATCAGCTGCCTCTGCTGCTTCCCTCCCTCCCACTAGCCCACCGACACAAACTGCCTCACATGGTGTTCCTGATTTTTGTCCCAAACTTACATCTTTCTCCAGTCTCTTGTCAAGCCTTATCAGAACTCATCTTGATCTTTTACTAGTCTCGTTAAACTACAGACATTCCAACTCTGCTTCCTCCTCATCACTCCCCCTCACCAATTCACAGATATTGTTCCTTGTTCTGTCTGTCTGTCTTTTCTGGTTATATCCTTCTCATCCATTCTGCAAAAACAAACTAACATTTGACCTCACCGTCATTTGTAAATCCTGCTCCACCTCCACTCTCCTTTTCCTTTCTGAATTCCTTGTATTTGGTGTCCCTCAAGGATCTCTCCTTGGTCCCTCCTGTTTCTCACCTACATACTGCCAGGAGGTGACACCGTCCAAAAGCACAGTATTAGGTTTCACACGTGCATTGACGATGCCCAGCTCTCCCTCCCCACCATCCCTCTCCATTGCTCCACTGTTACTCAGTTACCAAACTGCTTACCACATTCCCACTACACGATTAACTGCAATTTCCTCCGATGAAACATTGTTACGAGTAAACCCATTACCTTCAGTTGCTGTTACAAATTCCTTTCCCTTCCTGCTGAGCCCCTCCCTCTCACTGGGTGCAGTCTGAGGTACAACTAGACTCTTCACAACATTGCTGTCATTCCAAGGTGGAAACTCCTAGAAACCCACATAGATTTCCACCTGAATTGACTGCTGACCTCCACAAGAGGTTATGTGTCCAGTCATCCTAGGCCAGGAGGAGGGGATGGCGCGAGTTTCTAACCTGAACTGACAGTGATGAATTTTATAAACTTGTATTCCAGGATACTACAGGTGGACATTCAGATGGGAATCTCAGTAACTGTAATGCCAAACCCTGACAGAATTACTCAAGTATTCAGGACCTGGATATTTGCATTGTGTGTGAGTATTGTATTCCATCTGAATCCCATTTGCTGCATTATAGTTCTCCTTCGGATCTTCCCAAACCTTTAATGTGTGTCTTGTAATCCTTGTATAATGAGCTGATGGGTGTAAGGTTTATTATTATAACGTGTAACTTTTCGAAACCCCTCCGTCACAGCTCCCCTCAATTGCCTCTGCTACAAGGAGAACACCTCAGTTTCCCCAAACCCCTGATTCCCCAATGTCTGTTTGCTCTCTATAAGGCCCACATCAGGATTGTGTTGGAACATTCTCCACTTGCCTACATCGGTGCAGCCACCAACAATATTTTAGAAAGTGGACATCCTCCAGGACAAAGCATTGTGCCTGAGTGGTGTCCCATCCACCACCTTCAGCATTCCCTCTCCCCACCCCAGAGACACAGTGGCATCACTGTGTAAAAGGTAAGGGCAGCATTGTCCTCCCAGACCATAGGGCTGCTCTCTCATTAGGGAGGAAACTGGAGACCCCGGAAGTAACCCATGCAGACACTGGGAGAATGTGCAAGTCCCACAGAGACAGTTGACCAAAGCTGGAATCGAACCTGGGGCCCTGGCAGCAGGGCTAATCACTGAGCCACTGTGCCACCCTAAAGTTGTAATTTGATTCACAACTACCACTTCCTCTGATCGTTCATTCCACACATAAACCATTGTCTGAACAAATATATAAAAAAAATCCCCGAACGCCTTTTTAAAGCCGTTCTGCTGTCACTTTAAAAGCTATGTACCCAGTCTGAATCGCGTCCCTTCCGGGAAAGGACACCTGCTGTTCACATTACTGATACCACCCCTCCATGATTTGAGAAATACCTAATAAGGTCACTCCTCAGCCTCCTGTGTGCCAGTGAAAGAAGTCGCAGCCTATCCAGCCTCTGCTTAGAATTCAAACTATCCATTTACATCAACATCCTGGTAAATCGCTTTTGAATCCGCTCCAACTACATAATGTCCTCCCGATATCAGCATGACCAGAATTGGACACAGAATTCCAGAAAAGGCCTCCCCAACATCCAAAATAACATCCCAACTCTTGTACTCAAAGGTCTGAGCAATGAATGCAAGTGTGCTAAGCACCTTCTTAACCACCCTGTCTCCATGTGACACAGACTTGAAAGACCCGAATCCCTCAGCCTCTTTGTTCACTACTCGAGGCCCTGTTTTTAATGAGTGTAAGTCTACCCTTGTTTGTTTTATCAAGATGTAATATTTTGCATTTATTCCAATCCAAAAATCCCAAAAAACCCCCGAGCATTAAAGACAGTAGGAGTATACTTAAGAGGGAAATCAGGAGGGCAAAAAGGGGGCATGAGATAGCTTTGGCAAATAGTTATCAATAATCCCAAGGGTGTTTATAAATACACTAAAAACAAAAGGGTAACTCGAGAGAGAATAGGGCTCCTCAAAGATCAGCAAGGTAGCCTACATGTGGAGCCACAGGAGATGGGAGAGATACTAACTGAATATTTTGCATCAGTGTTTACTGTGGAGAAGGACATGGGCAATATAGAATGTGGGGAAATAGATGTTGAATGTGTCCATCTTACAGAGGAGGACGTGCTGGGTGTCTTGTAACCCGTAAAGCTTGGTTAATCCCCAGCACCTGATCAGGTGTACCCTAGAACTCTGGGAAGCTGGGAATGTGATTGCTGGGCCTCTTGCAGAGATATTTTGTATCATCAATTATCACAGGTGAGTTGCCGAATGACTGGAGGTTGGTTAACATGGTGCCGTTATTTAAGAAAGGTGGTAAGGACAAGCCAGGGAACTATCAACCAGTGAGCCTGACATTGATGCTGGGCAAGTTGTTGGAGGGAATCCTGAGGGACAAGATGCCTGTGTATTCTGAAAAGCAAGGACTGTTTAGTGATAGTCAGCATGACTTTGTGCATGTCTCTCAAACTTGATTGAGTTATTTGAAGATGTATCGAAGAGGATTGATGAGGGCAGAGAGATGGACATGATCTATGGAATTCAGTAAGGCACTCGACAAGGTTCCCCATGGAAGACTGTTGAGCAAGGTTAGGTCTCATGGAATACAGGGAGAACTAGCCGTTTGGATACAGAACTGGCTCAAATGTAGAAGGCAGGGTGGAGGAGGGTTGTTTTTCAGATTGGAGGCATGCGACCAGTGAAGTGCCGTAAGGATCAGTGCTGGGTCCACTACTTTTCATTGTTTATATATATGATTTAGATATGAGCATAGGAGGTATAGTTAGTAAGTTTGCAGGTGACACCAAAATTGGAGGTGTAGTGGACAGCGAAGAGGGTTACCTCACATTACAACTAGATGTTGTTCAGATGGGTGAGAAGTGGCAGATAGAGTTTGATTCAGATAAATGTGACGTGCTGCATTTTAAAAAAGCAAATCTTAACAGGACTGATACAATTAGTGACAAATTCCTGGATAGTGTTGATGAACAAAGATA
Organism: Hemiscyllium ocellatum; assembly: GCF_020745735.1. NCBI lineage: Eukaryota > Metazoa > Chordata > Chondrichthyes > Orectolobiformes > Hemiscylliidae > Hemiscyllium > Hemiscyllium ocellatum. The sequence goes on along the minus strand of NC_083447.1, from coordinate 26,175,544 downwards.
TCTCACAGTGCAGGTTCATATTTCCTTGAACGTAGAGTTGCAGGTAGATAGGATACTGAAGAAAGTGTTTGGAATACATTCTTTTATTAATCAGAGCATTGAGTATAGAAGTTGGAAGGTCATGTACAGGACATTGGTTCGGCCTGTTTTGGAGCATTGTGTGCAATTCTGTTCTCCGTGAATCGGAAGGATGTTGTGAAACTTGAAAGGGTTCATAAAAGATTTACAAGGATATTGCCAGGGTTTGAGCTGCAGGAAGAGAGCAAAAAGGCTGGGGCTTTCTTTCCCTGGGGCATCAGAGACTGAGGGGTGACCTCCATAGAGGTCTATAAAATCACGAGTAGCATGGATAGGGTAAACAGGCAAGGTCTTTTCCCTGAGTAGGAGAGTCCAGAAATAGAGAGCATAGGTTGAGGGTGAGAGGGGAAAGATATAAAAGAGAACTAAGGAGCAACTTTTTCACACAGAGTGTGGTGCGTGTATGGAATAAGCTGCCAGAAGAAGTGGTGGAGGCTGACATTTATAGCATTTTAAAGGCATTTGGATACTTGACATGAATGGGAAAGATTTAGAGGGATATAACCCAGGTGCTGGAAAGAGGGATAAGATTAGATTCGGATATCTGGTCGGCATGGACAAATTTGACCGAAGGTTCTGTTTAGTGCTGTTCATCTGTGACTCACAGCTCAGTGGGTTTCGGTCTCTTCAAAGATAAATCTTAGTCTGTTTTATTTTAGTAAAGCTACAACATTCTGTAGGGCGGGTTTATTTCTTTAAATACACATCTTATGATACATTGATTAAGTTTAATATAAAATATTGGTACTAATTTATTCTAGAGTAGTGTTTTGTAAAGCTGTAAGACTATATGCCTTTTTCTGGGTCTGTGGACTGTTAAGGTGCAGAGATGGCCATTCGTACAGTGAGGTGCTCTTCCTGTTGGATGTAGGAGATTAACGAAAGTTTCAATGATCCTGATTGTCTGCAGGAAGTGAGGATGCAAATCCTGTAGGATTTCATGCATCAGATGGAACGATAGTGAAAGGTAATGAAGAATTTACAGGAGCCGGGGGGTGTGATAGGGAGCAGTTTCAGAAAGGTAGGAAAACTGCCTATCCAGTCAGGTAGATGGGTTTCCTCTTGGAGAGGGAGGAGTGGAGGGCAAGTAGTGCAGGAATCTCCTGTGGTTATTTCCATCTCAAACAAGTATCCTGTTTTGGAAAGCGTCGGGGGTCACACTCTCAGGGGAATATCGCACTGACAGCCAAGTTCCCAGTGTAATGGATCTAGTATAATGTGAGGTATATCAGGTTCCATGCGATCGATGGTGATAAGGGGCTCTCTAGTCTGCAGCACAGACTGCAGTTTCTGTAGCTAACAGTGATACATCAGAATAGGGTGGTGCCTCCCTACTGTCTGGGTGAAAGGTGGCTCCGAGGGTGCAGAATAGTGGGAGGTCTCTGTACATTGGTATCAATGACATCAGAGAAAAGGATGAAGTCCTGATGAGAGAATATAGCAAATGAGCCTGGAGGATAATAAGCAGGTCCTTGTGGGTAGTAATATCTGGATTACTCCCAGTGCCACATGCTAGTGAGAGTAGGAATAGCAGGGTAGAGCAGATGAATGCGTGGCCAAGGATCTGATAGAGGGGAGAAGGATTCACATTTTTGGTTCATTGCAATCTCTGCTGGGGTAGAATTGAGGTGCATAAGAAGGATGGATTACACCTGGATTGGAAGGTGTCTAATATCCAAGCAGGGAGATTTGCTAGTGCTACTCAGGAGGCATTAAACCAGTGAGGGTGTGGGGTAAACCTAAAGAGATAGTGAGAAAGGAGGGAAGTCTGAGGCTGGTACAGTTTAGAAGTTAGACAGGCAAGGGCAAGGCACAGAAGGAGGTAGGACTGACAAGGTACAATAGACAATAGGTGCAGGAATAGGCCATTCTGCCCTTTGAGTCAGCACCACCATTCATTATGATCATGGCTGATCGTCCACAATCAGTATCCTGTTCCTGTCTCATCTCTGTAACACTTGATTCCATTATCTTTAACAGCTCTATCCATCTCTTTCTTGAAAGTACCAGAGACTTGTCCTCCACTGCCTTCTGGGGCAGTGCATTCCATGTGCCCACTGGTCTCTGGGTGAAGATGTTTCTCCTCAACTCTGTTCTAAATGGCCTCTCCCTTATTTTTAAACTGTGACCTCTGGTCCTGGACTCACCCATCCGTGGAAATATGCTTCCTGCCTCCAAAGTGTCCAATCCTTTAATAATCTTGTAGGTCTCAATCAGATCCCCTCTCATTCTTCTAAACTCAAGCGTATACGAGTTCAGTCGCTCCAATCTTTCAACATATGATCATTCCACCATTCCGGGAATTGACCTCCTGAACCTACCGAACACTCCCTCAATAGCTACAATACTCTTCCTCAAATGTGGAGACCAAAACTGCACACAATACTCCAGGTGCAGTCTTACCAGGGCCCTGTACAGCTGCAGAAGGACCTCTTTGCTCCTATATTCAATTCCTCTTGTTATGAGGGTCAGCATGCAGCGAGATTTCTTTACTACCTGTTGTACCTGCATGCTTGCTTTTATTGACTGATGTACAAGAATACCTAGATCTCGTTGTACTTCCCCTTTACCAAACTTGACTCCTTTTAGATAGTAGAGGTAAATACAATGACTGCAGATGCTGGAAACCAGATTCTGGATTAGTGCTGCTGTCAGAGCACAGCAGTTCAGGCAGCATCCAAGGAGCAGCGACATCGACGTTTCGGGCAAAAGCCCATCATCAGGATGCTGCCTGAACTGCAACCACTAATTCAGAATCCTTTTAGATAGTAATCTGCCTTCCTGTTCTTGCCTCCAAAGTGGATAACCACACATTTATCCACTTTAAACTGCATCTGCTATGCATCCGTCCACTCACCTAGCCTGTCCAGGTTAACCTGTATTCTCATAACATCCTCCTCACATTTCACCCTGCCACTCAGCTTTGTGTCATCATCAAATTTGCTAATATTACTTTTAATATGTTCATCTATATTATTGATGTATATTGTAAACAGCTGTGGTCCCAGCACCAAACCTTGTGGTACCCCACTAGTCACTGCCTGCCATTCCGAAAGGAAGCGTTTATCACTACTCTTTGCTTCCTGTCAGCCAGCCAATTTTCAATCCAAGTCAGTATATTCCCCTTTGTAAATCCATGCTAACTCTGACGAATCCTATTGCTACTCTCCAAATGAGCCGTAATTTCATCTTTTATAATTGACTCCATCTTTTTCACCACTGACAGCAGGCTAACCAGTCTATAATTCCTTGTTTTCTCTCTCCCACCTTTCTTGAAAAGTGGGACAACATTAGCTACCCTCCAATCTGACTCTACATCTCCTGATTCTGTGTCTCCCCCTTCGCAAGGAGTTGAACGTCATCCTTCACCAACAGGGCCATCCCACCCCCTCTGCCCATCAGTCTATCCTTTTGATAGCACTGCACTGCATTTATTTCAATGCAAGAGGTTTGACAGGAAAAGCAGATGAGCTTAAGATATGGTTTTGAACATGGGACTGGGATATAGTGGCTATTATAGAAACGTGGCTTAGGTTGGACAGGACAGGTAGCTTAATGTTCCAGGGAATAGATGTAAGAGGAAGGACATAAAGGGGGATAAGAGAGAAGGTGGAATGTTGTTTTTGATTAGGGATAACATTATTGTTGTGCTTAGGGAGGAAATTTGTGGGAGTTCGCCGGGTAAAATTATTTGGGTGGAACTGGGAAATAAGAACAGGATGATCACCTTATTGAAGTTGTGTGTGTGGGTTTCGTCCGAGTGCTCTGGTTTCCTCCCACAGTCCAAAGATGTGCAGGTTGGGTGGATAATCCTGGCTGAATTGCCCATATTGTTCAGGGATGTGCAGGTTGGGTGGATTGGCCATGGGAAATTGCCTACAGTGTTCAGGGATGTGCAGGCTGGGTGGATTGGCCATGGGAAATGCAGCGTTACAGGGGTAAGATAGGAGGCTCTGAGGGTCAGTGTGGAGGTGATGGGCCGAATGGCCTGCTTCCACACTTGTGATTCTCTGACGATAATTCTACTAGTTTTAAAATAGTTGCAGAAAATAATTGACCAGATATAAAAGTTGGTGTTCAAAATTGGACAAAGGTGAATTTTGATGGTACAAGGCGAGAATTTTCAATATTTCTTTGCAACCCCCAGGTAAAGGGACGGCTGGAAAGTGGGAACATAAGAACAGAAGGAATAGGAGCAGGAGTAGGCCATCTGGCCCCTCCAGCCTGCACTGCCATTCAATAAGATCGGGGCTGATCTTTTCATGTCCTCAGCTCCACTTTCCTGCTCTCTCACCATAACCCTTAATTCCTTTCCTGTTTGCAAATCTATATTTTGCTTTAAAGACATTCAAGTTGATAACGTCAACTGCTACACTCAACAGGGAATTCCACAGATTCACAACCCTTTAGCTGAAGAAGTTCCTCCTCAACTCTGTCCTAAATCAGATATACCCCCTTATTTTGACGCTATGCTCTCTAGGTAGACCCCCCCCCCCGCCCCCGCCAATGGAACTCATCTCCCTGCTTCTAACTTATCTATTCCCTTCTTAATTTTATTTTTTCCAATACAACCTCCCATTCTTCTAAATTCCTACAAGTGTAGTCTCAGTCTATTCAGCCTCTCCACATACACCAAACCTCTCAACTCCCGACTCAAACTAGTGACCCTCCTCTATACTCCCCCCAGTGCCAGTACATCCTTGCTAATGTAATGGGACTAAACCTGTACACAGTACTCCAGGTATGGCCTCACCAGCGCCTTGTACAGCTGCAGCATAACCATCCCTCTAGCAATGAAGGACAATAGACCCTTCACCATCTCTTTTAGTCCCCTGGGATGCATTCCATCACGGCCAGGAGACCCATGTACTTTTGGGCTGTTATCTTTCCCAACACTACGTCTTTACTGAGAATGACTGTTTCCATGTCCTCATCTGCCATTGCCTCCATAGGCCTGTGAAAATGAGACAACAAGAGAACATAGACAGTATGTTCCTATTAAGGCCAAGTCTGGTAGGTGTAGAGAATACTGTGTGTCTAGAGAAATTGAGGGTCTAGTCAAAAAGGTGAATGAGGGAAATGGCAGGTACAGACAGCTGGGTTTGAGTGAATCCCTCGGAGTATAGGGGCAGTAGGAGTACACTTGAGGGAAAACAGGAGGGCAAAAAGGATACATGAGATAGCTTTGGGGGAAAGAGGTTTAACGACAATCCAAAGAGATTGTACAAAACACTAAGGACAAAAGAGTGACCAGGCAGAGAATAGGGACCCTCAAAGATCAACAAGACTGTCTGTAGAACCACAGAAGGTGGGAGAGATACTATCCGAGGATTTCATGTCAGCTTTTACTGAAAGAGGATATGGAAGCTAGAGACTTTGGTGAAATAAATAGTGATAACTTGACAACTATCCATATTACAGAGGAGGTTGTACTGGATGTCTTCTACATAAAGCTGAGTAAATCTGTGGGACCTGATCAGGTGTATCCCAAAACGTTGTGGGAAGTTAGGGACGTGAATGCTGGGCCCCTCGCTGAGATATTTTTTATCACCGGTAGCCACAGGTGAGGTGCTGCAAGACAGGCGCCATTATTTGAGAAAGGTGATGAGGAAAGGCCAGGGAACAATACACTGGTGAGCCTGGAGTTAGTGGCAGACAAGGTGTTGGAAGGAATTCTGAAGGTCAGGTTTATATGTAATTGGAAAGGCAAACAGTGATTAGGGATAGTCAGCATGGCTTTGTACATAAATCACTAACTTGGACTTCAGAAAGACATTCAAAAAGGTTCCACATAACAGACTGGTTAGCAAGTTAGACACCTTGGGATGCAGAGAGAACCAGCTATTTGGATACAAATTGGCTGGAAGGTTAGAGACGGAGGGTAGTGCTTTTCGGACTGGAGGCCTGTGATGAACAATATGGTGTAAGGATCGGTGCTGGGTCCACAGCTTTTCATCATTTATATCAAGGAGTTTGATGTGAATATATGAGATATAGTTGGTAGGTTTACAGCCGACATCAAAATTGGAGGCGCACTGGACAGCGAAGAAGTTTACCTCAGAGTACAATGGGACTTCAATCAAATGGGCTCGGGAGTGGCAGATAGAGTTTATTTCAGATAAATGTGAGGTGCTCCATTTTGGAAAAGCAAATGAGGGCAGGAATTATACACTTAATGGGAAGATCCTGGGGAGTGTTGCTGAACAAAGAGACCTTGGAGTGCAAGTTCATAGTTCCTTGAAAGTGGAATCATAGGCAGGGTAGTGAAGAAGGTGTTTGGTGTACTTGCCTTTACTGGTCAGTGCATTGAGTAGTGGAGTTGGGACGTCATTTTGTAGCTGCACAGCACATTGATTCAGTCACTTCTAGAATTTTGTTTTCAGTCCTGCTCTCCTTGCTATTGGAATGATATTGTGAAACCTGAAAGGGTTCGGAAAAGATCCGCAAAGATGTTGCCAGGGTTGAGGGTTTGAGCTATATAGGTAGAGGCTGAATAAGCTGGGGCTGTTTTCCCTGGAGCATTGGATACAATTGTGAGGGGCATGGATATGGTGAAATCCCAGGGTCTTATTCCCAGGATATGTGAGTCCAAAGCTTGGGGGCACAGGCTTCAGGTGTGAACGAAAAGATTTAAAAGGGATCGAAGGAGCAATGTTTCCAGCTGAACATGGTACGTGTATGGAATGAGCTGCCAGAGGAAGTGTGGAAGCTGGTACAATTACCCAATTATGCCTTTGAGATGTTGTATGTGATTAGCAAAAGTTTGAAAGGATATAGGCCAAGATGAGATTAATTTAGGATATCTGGTCGGCATGGACAAGTTTTGGATCGAAGGGTCTGTTTCTCTGCTGTACATCTTTATGACACTACTAAAATTAAGATGGGTTTCTCTTTTATGGAGAGTTAGCAGAAGATCAGATAATTCTCCTTGGAGCTGAGAAAGTTAGGCAGTGATTTCAACCAGGAGCAGATTTGTTTCCAGGATATGTAATTTACAGAGAGACAGAGGGAGAAATTATTAATGTCACAATTTTTAGTAACTGCCTTCAGGTAACTGGCAAATAATGCAGGTTAAAAATGTGAAGATTATTTTACTCACTAAGTTCTGAGCATCTGGAACAGTTTGACAGACAGCTGGATGCAGATTCAGTAGTTATTGTCAAAACAAATTTAGAATTTAACTTTTTTTAAGGAAGGATTTGGAGGGCTACAGACAAATGGGAGGTGAGTTGGGATAGACTGGCACCATCTCCAGAGGGGAAGAGTACAACTCCAATGTGCTGAATAGCCCCAAACCCTTGTGCTCTGTGTTACTGCCCCATTCACTGTGAATGATGAAGCTCATCTCAGGGCAGAGTCATCGAGACATACAACATGGAATTAGACCCTCTGGTCAAACTGGTCCATGCCGACCAGATATCCCAACCTAATCTAGTCCCTCTACACCCTTCCTATTCATTTACCCATCCATATGCCAAATGGTGTAATTATACCAGCCTCCACCACTTCCCTGAACAAAAGATTCCATACACGCACCAATCTCAGTGTGAAAAACGTTGCCTCTTGGGTCCTTTTTAAATCTTTCCCCTCTTACCTTAAACCTACGCCCTCTCGTTCTAGATTCCTCCACCCCAGGGAAAAGACCTTGTGTATTTTTCTCATCCATACTCATGATTTTATAAAGCTCTATGAGGTCACCCCTCAGCATCCGATGCTCTTGGAAGGAGCCCACTTGTCACAATGAGACCCGGGTGATTGACAGCAGCTTCAGACCAATAGGAGAATTGACGTGATCCTCCAGCCAATGGGAGTGAATTGGGGTGGGTCCAGCAGGCCAATACGTGGCCATGAGCTGTGCAGGCGCAGTGTCACGGTGAGGGGGGACCCGGAGAGTGTGAAAGGAGTGGGAGAGACTGCAAAGTCTGGGGAATAAATGGAGTTATTGTGGACTAGGAGGGTTTATAAACGCACAGTTTTAGGCTGCTAGACCTGAATTAGAAATTCCTGGTAAATTCTAACCAAAAGAGCTGCAGGATGCTGTAAATCTCCCACAATAAACAAAAGGTCCTGTTAGAGCTCAGCAGGTCTGGCAGCATCTGTGAAGAGAAATCAGAGTGAACATTTTGGTTCCTCTGACCCTTTCTCAGAACTGATGTTACTGAAAAGAAATGTCGGTTTATATGCAGAAGGTAGGGGTTAAGGAGTAAATGATAAGTGATGATAGATTCCAAAGAAAGAGATGGGAAGAATTGGACAAAGAAGTGGATAACGATCTGGCTGGGGGAGGGTGAATAGCTGTTTCTGGGGAGTATTAGTGGCTAACCGTAGGTAATGTGTAATGGCAGGCTGTGAGAACAAGGCCTGGTGTGTGGGTTAAGAGGCTAGGGCGATAGGACACTGGAAGTTCAGGACCTAAAATTATTGAATTTGATACTGGGGCTAGAGGTGTGCAGGGTCCCCAAGTAGAAGATGAGCTGTTGTTCTTCCAGCTTGCGTTAAAGTGTGGCACTGGAAAAGCACAGCAGGTCAGGCAGCATCTCAGGAGCAAGAGAATTCATGCTTTGGACATAATCCTGGCATTCCTGATGAAAGGACTGAGAGGGGGCTGGATTGTGGGGGGGGGAGTAGTAAGAGGGCTGAGAGATAGATAAGAGGGATGTGTAGGGATGGTGGGAAGGGAGCTAGGAAGGCAATAGGTAGATGTAGGTGGAGGGTAATGGAGAGAGAGTGGAGTGGATAATTGGAAAGGAAGATGGACAGGTGGGACCGTTCAAGAGGGTGGTGTCGAGTTGGAGGGTTGGATCTGGGATAAGGTAGGGGAGGGGAGATGAGAAAACCTTGATTCTCTGGTTATAGGAAGGTGAGGTTTTCTTCCTCCAGGCGTTGGGTGGCTGGGATTTGCTGGTGGAGGTGGCCCAGGACTTGCATGTCCTTGGCGGAGTGGGTGGGGAAGTTGAAGTGGTTGGCCACAGGATGGTGGGGTTGGTTGGTGCATGTGTCCTAGAAATGTTCCCTGAAACATTCTGCAAGTTGGTGTCCTGACTCCCCAGTGGAGAGGAGACCACATCGAAAGCAAAGGCCATAATAGGTGAGGTGTTTGGATGTGCTGGAAAATCTCTGCTGGATATGGAACGGTCCTTTGGAAGTGAGGGGGAGGTGTGGGCACAGGTTTTACACCTCTTGCATTGGCAAGTGAAGGGGCTGGAGTGGAGGGTGGGTTAGTTGGGAGCATGGATCTGACTAGGAATTCACAGGGAATGGTCTCTGGGGAATGCTGAAAGAAATGGAGCGGGAAATATATCTCCGGTGGGATCTGATTGTAGGTGGTGGAAATGGCGGAGGATGATGCGTTGTATCTGGGTGGAAGGTGAGGACGGGGGTGTTGTATCCTTGTTGCAGTTGGAGAGGTGGGGTTGAATGGCAGAGATGTGGGAAGTGGTGGAGATAGACTGGAGAGTATTGTTGACCACATGGGAGGGGAAATTGCAGTCCTTGAAATACGGGGCGTTTTGGTATGTTCCGGAGTGTTCTGCCAGCTTGCATCAAGCTTCACTGGAACACTGCTGAAACCATGAGACAGAGCTGTTGTCCAGGGAACAGACTCGTGTGTTAAAGTGACAGGCTTCTGGAAGCTGAGGGTCTGTTTTGCAGCAGAACGTACAACATCAGCTGCCATTTCCAGCACCTCCACTGAGATGCTGCCAGACACAGGTCCCTGTCCCCTCCATTAACAGACGTGCACCCTCCCAGCCAGATTGTTATTCACTCCATTGTCTTTCCAAATGTTCCTGCCTCTCTTTGGGCTCTGTCCCCTCCTATTATTTACTGTTTATCCCCTATCTCCTGCAGTCCAAAGATATGCAGGTTAGGTGAATTGGCTCAGCTAAATTTCCCGTAATGTTTAGGGATGAAAAGATTAGGTGCATTAGTCGAGGAAGTGTAGAATAATAGGGTCGGGGAATGGGTTTGGTTGAGAAACTCTTCAGAGGGTGGGTGTGGACTTGTTGGGCCGAATGGCCTGTTGCCACACTGTAGGGATTCTAATTTTCCCAGCTGCTGTCGGTTCTGAGGGAGGGTCACTGGAACTAGAATGACCCTTGGTGTGTGCGGGCGGAGGAAACGGGAAAGGGGAGTTGGATCCAGTTTAGACTGGGAGGGTTTAATTACACTGTACAGGTAGTTAGGCCTGAATTAGAAATTCTTGGTCCCACATTTACAGCAAATGGGGAAATGGCTGTGGCCCTCGGGGAGTGATAGGTCCTGGGTTATGGCCGCCATCTTAATTGGGGGCACGGTACAGCGAGGCGCATGGACATGTCCTCTTCCTGGGTGGGGGAGGGGTGATTTGAAGAGGGGCATTTACGCACCAAACATATACCAAGAGAAGTGTTTGCCTTCACTATTCATCTTGCATCGACTGTGAGCTTTGTTTTGTGAATTCATTTGGTAGGTTATTAATTGAGACAGGGATCTCAAACGCCATTTTCTATCGGCAGCAGGGTCATCAGGATCTGAATACCATTGACATTTAACTGTGGAAGGAGAAATTTGTGTCTGTTCTGTCTGTGGGAAAGTATCTTTGTTTTTCGAGCAAAAAGCAGAAAGATATTCAAATTTGTGGTTGCATCACCCTTGGGGTTTGTGTTCAATTCTGGGCCCTGCAGCTGTGGAAGGAGGTATTGGCCTGAGAGGGAGCACAGATTTATCCAAATTACACCTCGTCTCTTTGTAGGAAATGTCAGGTTTTGTTCCAATCACCCACTTCATGATGTTAACATGTAAACTCCTTATTTTCAATTCACTGCAAACTTCTCATTAAAATTCCTTATGGTCTCAAATTCAAGCACCATTTCGGGTGGAATGTTCCAGGTTTTGACAACTGTCTGTTCATTCAGAAACTGCTGAGGTCCATGTTGACTCTGGGGCTACAAAGGGTTGAATTGAAAGATGAGATGCTGTCCCTGAGCTCCCATTGAGAGGCATTGGAACAGTACAGGAGGCTGAGGGCAGTGTAGGTGTGAGCAGACAATGAAAATGACAAGGATGTACTCTCAGGGCTGCTTGGCTCAATGTGTGTTTTGGAGTTGGGTGTAAACAGAGCGAGGGGAGACAGGAAGAAGGTGAACCTCAGCTTCAGTTTTACTTCAGGCCATTTAGCAATTCAAATGGCCCCAATGGGAACAGCCAGTTTGTAAGTGAAACCTGCCGAGTTTTTTTTTAAACAGTTTTTAAAAGTATATAATGTCAGCTTAAGTAAAGATTGGGGCTTTTGCTTGTAATGGCAATGTTTGAAATGTAGGAAGGTTTCTCGCTCATTTAAATTCTCTTAATAGGAGTAACCAGCTGATTCTAGAGACACATTGTTATAGGAGACCTCAGACCCGTGGTGTACTGCTCTTGTACAATATGGGACATAAGGGATGCTTCCAGTGTCCGTGACGGCTGTGTGTGCAGGAAGTGTGCCCATCTGCAGCTACTGGGAAACTGCTTTTCCGACCTGGAGCTGAGAGTGGACTCACTGTGGAGCAATACTGAGAATGTTATGGACAGCACGGTTAGTGAGTTAGTCACACTGTAGGTGAGGGTTACACAGACAGAAAGGGAATGGGTGACCATCAGATCAACTAAAAGGCTCAGGAAGGAAGTGCAGGACTCCCCAGTGATCATTCCCCTTCTCAAACAGATATTGTGCACCGCTTGGGATTCTATAAGGGGGGGATAGGTGGGGTGGCCTCTCAGGGGAAATCAGCAACAGCCAGGTTCATGACCCCACAGATAGCTCCGCTGCCCAGAACGGGAGGAAGGAGAATGGCAGAGCGATAGTGACAGGGGATCCAGTAGCCAGGGTCAGAGACAGGCGCATCTGTGGTCACAGACATGAATCCAAGACTGTGGAATTGAACCCAGGTACATTTATTGATAAGTGCACAGACTAATAAAGGTCAACGTCCCAAATGCAACCTTCAGCACTTGATCACCCTGAAGCTCTACTTTCCAGTGACTGTGTACTTGTTCTGAGCCCTTCCGAGGATTGAAGGGGATGGGGAAAAAACAGAAACAGAGTTGTGTTGTAGATCTACAAACTAACCGTCACCCTCCTCTCTTGGTCTCCCCCCTCTGTCTCCCACCTCCCATCGTACCTCCTCCCCACCGCAGGGAAAAAAACCTAATGTACTTACCCTATCCATGCCCCTGCTGATTTTATAAACCTCTATAAGGTCACCCATCAGCCTCTGACGCTCCAGGGAAAACAGTGTATTCAGCGTCTCCCTGGAGCTCAAATCCTCCAACCCTGGCAACATGCTTGTAATACTTTTCTGACCCCTTTCAAGTTTCACAATATTGTTTTGATAGGAAGGAGACCAGAATTGCACACAATATTCCAAGCGTGATCTAACCAATGTCCAGTACAGCCGCAATATGACTTCTCAACTCCTATACTCAGTGCTCTGACCAATAAAGGAAAGTATATTAAACACCCTCTTCACTATCCTATCTACCTGCGATTCTGCTTTCAAGGAGCTATGAACCTGCACTCCAAGGTCTTTTTGTTCAGCAGCACTCCCGAGGACCTTACCATTAAGTCTATACACCCTGCTAATATTAGCTTTCCCAAAATGCAGCACCTCACACTTATCTAAATTAAATTCAGCAGTCCTCAGCACATTCAACCAACTGATCAAGATCCCATTGTAATCTGAGGTAATCCTCTTCACTGTCCACTACACCTCCAATTTTGGTGTCATCTTACTAAAAAATACTTCCTATGTTCACATCCAAATCCAGCACCGATCCTTTGTGACACCCCACTGGTCACAGATCTCCAATCTGAAAAGCAACCTTCCACCACCACCCTCTGTCTTCTACCTTTGAGCCAGTTCTGTATCCAAATGGCTAGTTCTCTCTGTATTCCATGAGATCTAACCTTGCTGACCAGTCTCCCATGGGGAACCTTGTTGAACCCCTTACTGAAGACCATGTAGATCATTTCCACCGCTTTGCACTCATCAATCCTCTTTGTTACTTCAAAAAAAAATTGACTAGTTCATGAGAGGTGATTTCTCATACAAAAGCCATTATTAATATCCAGGACTTAACTCTGTACATTGGGGTCTGTGTCACCCAGTTATGGGTGTTAATATTCTGGGTAATGTTCACGTAATGTTCACACTAGTGACTGTGTATTGAGTCTTGTTAGTATCACCAACACAGGAGAGTTCCTTTGGAAAGGCAGTCCCTATATCCCTGCCCCTTCCCATCTGCTCTGTCTCCTCCATCCCCACCGTAGACAGTAAGTGGGAGGAGCTCATGGAGTTTCCATGTGAGTGAGATGGAGAACATCTTCCCTTCTTTCCACTAGCCCACCAAGAAATGGTGGTAGTGTCCTTACCTCTGGACCAGGAGGATCGGGTTGAGAGTTTGGTAACAGCGGCTTTGAAGAGGCTGATTAGAAAACCTGCCCAAGCCACCAAACCATACTGATCCCAGCTGTCCCTGCCTGAACCTTCCTGTAGTTTCTCTCCTGTCAGACTCTCCCATTGCTCAGTTTGTCCAGGATCCCCTCCTGCTGCTGCACTAATCCTGTCCCTCACTGACATGTCCATCCCCCAGTGTTCTACACATTCATTCATTGTTTACAATCCCATTATCCCAGTCCTCCAGCCCCGCCCCCTGCACCCTATTGGGCAGTAGCTGCTGTCAATCACCCAGGCTCCTGTGATCTGGAGGCACAGTGCTGGGCAATTGTTGGTGTATGTGCAGGGTGGGCCAGTGCCAGGGAGAGAGGCTGTGGGTATGTGGGATTAATCTGTCATTGGCAGCTCACTCCCTTCCTCCCTCTGAGAACAGGACCCAGGGGAATGGCCCCTCCCCTGGTATCGTGACAAGTGGTCGGCGTATCAGTGGGGGAGCATTTTGCAGAAAGTTATCAGAACTCGGGTGAAGATTCAGGAATGTTACGGAAAGGAACATTCGTTTTCGTTCATTTTCTTTCAAACAGATATGATTTTGGCCAGGGTGTGCGGGATGGTTCTCATCAGAGGATCCGAGTAGGGGAAATAAATAGGAGGTTCCAGATTGGGGGGAAAAAATCAGTGTCCTGTCCCAGAAGGAAACCCTGGGAGGTGTGGGGAGGATTCACCAACACCCAGCAGGCTCCTAGTCAGACCCATTGATTTGATTTGATTAGATTAGACTTCCTACAGTGTGGAAACAGGCCCTTCAGCCCAACCAGTCCACACCGACCCTTGGAAGAGTAACCCACTCAGATCCATTTCCCTCTGACTAATGCATCTAACGCTATGGGCAATTTAGCACGGCTGATTCACCTGACCTGTGCATCTTTGGACTCTGGGAGGAAACCGGAGCACGCGGAGGAAATCCACGCAGACATGGGGAGAATGTGTAACCTCCACACAGTCACCTAAGGCTGGAATCAAATCCAGGTCCCTGACGGTGTGAGTCAGCAATGCTAACCATTGAGCCACCTCTGCTTAAAGTCTGCTTCTCCTATTAACCTCCCCACGTCCCAGTTGGCTGAATCTATATTCCTTACATCAGAAAACAGGTTGTGGAAGCAGGTGTCTCAGTAAAACCCAGTGACGGCCCACATGTACTGTGTGTCTGAATGGGGATCGCATACACAACACACTCCAGTCCACACTTTTTATTGACTTTGCAGAGACAGGGCTCCAGTGGCTTCGTGGGGACTACAACTCCTACAATGCCTGAGGCAGGGACACACGTGTGTGGGGAAACCCCGCACTGTACATGTACAGAATGTGGGCGGGTTTTGGAGCATGTGCTTTGGATAAGTATACTTTGCAGAAAGTATTTCACACTGTGATTGGCTGGAGGAGGAATGCATCTGCTTATAGTATTGATCTGTTTTGGGGTCAAAGTGTCACTACACCCATGAAGGACCACTCTCCATCACCAATTCATTGTAATGCTGGGAATCAACTAATGGGAAACAAAGAAGGATCTGACCCATTCTCCCAGACTGAAGGTTCCCCTTTTGTCCAGGATCTGCCACCTCCCTTTCTATTTCCTTTTGTTTCATTCTGCTGTTACATTATTGACTTGCAGCAACTGAAGGGAAAGGATGTGAACCCAGAAAGGGTGCAGCGTCTAACCAGGGATGGGAAGTGGTGGCATGGATCTGTTTATCAGGAACTCCATGAGAATGGGAAAGATGTACACTAGTGGGCAGCAGAGTCAGAACAGTGGGAGAGAGTAAGTGGGCTGGAGGGTTACAGCTTTTGGGGAAGAAATTAGAAAAAAGATATTCCAGAGGAACTAGAATTGTCTGTTTTGAATTTCTAATCTGTATATATTCCTTTATACAGGATGCTAGATGGTGAAGATTTGCAGACTGAAATCTCAAAATCATGTGTAGGTCGTGATTAAGTTAACCAGCATTTGAAGAACCAAAGATAGAGAATCACTCGGCCAAAATCCTGCAACACTCTCCCTCCCAGCATTGTCGGTCTCTCTGCACCAAATGGACTGTGAATTGTACAAGACAGCAGCTCACTACTATCTTCTCAAGGGTAACTAGAGATGGGGACTAAATGCTGGCTGAGCCAGTGATACCCATATCCTGGAAATGGTTTCTATCTCTAGTGGCTGAAACCCAGTTGATGTTACTGCAGGATGATGAGGGATGCTGAGTGCATCCTCCAAGAGGCAGCACCATCACATTACTCCTGCCTACACCCACACAGTAACACAACAATGCCACTGGTACAAAAGGCAGTGAAGCCCAAGGAGGACTTAGATATAGTTCTTCGAGGTAAAGTCATAAAAGGGGATTGGAACACAGCAGGAACAGGAGACTGAGCTGGATGGTCAGCTGTTTCCCATTGAATGGTGGAGCAGGATTGAAAGGCTGAATGGTCTCCTGCTGCTATCTCCCAGGTATGTATGTAGCCATGGAGCCTGGGTAGGAAGAAGTGGGCAGGGATTCTCCAGGAGATTGCAGTTCCACATCAGTTTTCAGTGAGGGATGGTTTGATGGATTTAATTAAACATTTATCTTAAGACCAAAATTTAAAAACCTTGTGTTAAAAATGTTGTAATTTTTTTTTGTACAGTAAATAAAATTAAAGAAAATAACGTAAACTGTTTATAACACTTTTAAAACTTTCAACCTCTAAAACAAAATTCTGTCTATTCCCGGACACCATCACTTTCCAGCTACTCAAACTCCAGGGAAATATTCCCTCCCTGTCTGAACCTTTGGTTTGATTTAACCGCTTTTCAGTTCTCGGTCTGTGAGCTGTGAAGAGTTCTTTTTCCCCATTTCTCCGACCCAAAAATGTTATCACAGCAACCTTCCCACCATCAACATCATCATTACGCCATTTAGCTTTTGGTTAACATATCGCGGCACGGTGGCACAGTGGTTAGCACTGCTGCTTCACAGCAACAGAGACCTGGGTTCAATTCCCGCCTCAGGCGACTGTCTGTGTGGAGTTTGCACATTCTCCGTGTGTCTGCGTGGGTTTCCTCCGGGTGCTCCGGTTTCCTCCCACAACCCAAAGATGTGCGGGTCAGGTGAATTGGCCATGCTAAATTGCCCATAGTGTTAGGTAAGGGGTAAATGTAGGGGTATGGGTGGGTTGCGCTTCGGCGGGTCGGTGTGGACTTGTTGGGCCGAAGGGCCTGTTTCCACACTGTAAGTAATCTAAATATTATCACCAGTAGTGCAAAAGTGAGGACTGCAGATGCTGGAAACCAGAGCATAGATTAGAGTGGTGCTGGAAAAGGGCTTTTGCCAAGACGTTGATTTTCCGGCTCCTCGGATCCTGCCTGACCTGTGCTTTTCCAGCACCACTCTAACCTAGACATATAATCACCAGCAGTAAACCATTTGTGTAACCGATTGAATATTTCCAAACCAAGCCCATTCCGGGCCAAGCAAACCATTACAAGTGACCGAGTGAGAAGGGACTAAATCAAAGTAGAGTTGTGGGTGGTATAAAGCACTGTATCCACTGTGGTGCCCACCTCTATCTAAAGGCATCGAGAGCATTGATGCACCCCACATGCTCCTTCTCCAAGGACACCCTGCTGTGTAGCCTTTATCCTCAATCATAGAATAGAATCCCTTCAGGTGGAAGGAGAGCATTGGCCCATCAAACCGCACCGCCCATCCGACGAACATCACGCCCAGAGCACTCTATCACTGTAACACTGCATTCCCCATGGCTGATCCACCTCGTCTGCACAATCCTGGATCCTGTGGACAATTTAGCACAACTGATCCACCTAAACTGCACATCTTTGGACTGTGGGAGGAAACCAGAGCACCTGGAGGGGACCCACACTATCCTGGGGAGAATGTGGGGACTCCACACAGGCCATTGACCAAGACTGGACTCCAACCTTGTACCTGATGCTGTGAAGCAGCAGTGCTACAGTCACAATTTAAATCAAAACAGATGATCCGTGTTTATTGTCACATTGCTGTTTGTGGAGACTTACTGCCCAGAGAGACACCCCGAGGTTCAGAATATGGCAATGTAAGTTCAGTCAACTCCAGCCCAGTTAATGTGGATAACAACAACATCAATACTCCAACAGTGTCATCATGTACAAGGTCCCCTCCTGACTCGGATGGACAGTAACATCAGAATCAGAGTCCTGCAGTCCACACGGAGCAGGTGGATGACCACTTCCCTGTGAGCACTCACTGGTCTCTCAATCGTGTCGAAGACGCAGCAAATCCCTTGTCACACAGAGAATTGAACAGCTGCGACCCAGTGTGAACCTGCTGGGGTCTCGGGGTCAGGAAGAATCACTGAATCCCTTCTCCCACACTGAGCATCTGAATGGCTTCTCCCTGTGTGGGCTCACTGGGGACTCTACAGGTGCTGCATTCAAGTGAATATCTGGGAACAAGTGAATGACCTTTCCCCAGAGTGAGCTCACTGGTGTTTAAGCAGATCAGAGGAGTGAGTGAATGCTTTCCCACAGACTGAGCAGGTGAATGGCCTCTCCCCAGTGGGAATGCACTGATGTCTCCGCTGGTGAGAGATGTGAATGAATCCTTTTTCACACATGGAGCAGGTGAAGGGTCTAAACCCACTGTGCCATCTCTGGTGCCTCAGCAGATTGTAAGATCGAGTAAATCCCTTCCCATATGTGGGGCAGGTGAACGGCCTCTCTTCAGCGTGACTTTGTCAGTGTGTGACCCACAGGGAGGGGTAAGTGAATTCCTAATTCTGTTTGAGTACGTCCTCCTGTTTCTCTCAGTTGTTATTGACAATCTCATTCCCCTCGCACCAGAACCTGTTCCAGTGTTACAGAACCAGCAGAATGGTCAGCTACAGCTGGTCACCTGACTGATCACTGGACACAAACGGTTCACCCTCCACGGATGCAGCCAGACCTACAGAATTTTTCCAGCAATTTGTGATTTTGTTTCTGATTTCCCAGCATTTGCAAATATTTAGTTTTGCAATATTCATTTGTGTGTTGCAGAGGAGTTTATTGATGAAATTAGAGGGTTTTGAAAGTTGTACGTTAGGTCACACATCAGCTCTGATCATCATGAATGGCAGAGCAGAGTTGAGGGGCTGAATGGCCTCCTCCTGTTCCAATGAAAGTTATCCATTGGCAACTTGTGGTAACATTTCCCCTCACTGCGCACTTCACCTCCATGTCGAACACACTGTTACTGACTGAACAAACCTCCTGTGTTTGAATTAAACTTGCTCATGTTCAGTGGTTTCATCTCCTGCCACGCGACTTTAACTCTCATCATGGAATGCTGTCTTGTATTACTGCGGGAATGCTCACAAGGACTAATCCTGGAGTCTGTATCCCCTGGGATCCACAATTACCATTTATTTCCTTCTTCCTCTTTCATTCTGGCTATTAAACTCTCAGTTTCAATCCTTTCTCCTGTCATGCTCTTCAACATGCCCATGTGGGTGGACTGCAGGCAGCTGGGTTCTGGATCAGTGGTGCTGGAAGAGCACTGCACTTCAGGCAGCATCCAACGAGCAGCGAAATCTATGTTTCGGGCAAAAGCCCTTCATCAGGAATAAAAGGGGCAGCTGGGATTTAATGAAGGGAAGTGGAGAATAGGTGGAAGTACGAAGAGAGGTGACAGCAAAGACAGTAACTTTCTGATTTTTTTTCTGACATTTGTAGTTAAAGTCTGATGACGCTAGTCACTTTTCAAATTGGACTGGAGATTAATATTCTGGAGAAGTGTCAAATAAATCACATTTTTTCACATTCTGCAGACCTTAGTCCATAACCCTGCATGTTCCAGCATTTCAGTTACATCCATGTAACCTACCGGTGGGACAGGACATATAGGGATGGTGACGGTGGTGTCTAGGACATTGTAAGCTTTGATTCTGTGTGTATGACTGTGTCAGTTTGTTGCTTGACCAGTCTGCGTTCCAGCTCACCCAATAAGATGTTGGCAGGGTGAGACACTACATTTGGAGCTCCTCTGCTCGCCAGTTCCTTTCCTTTCTGCATTTTAAACATTTCTTTCTCTCTCACTCTCCCCTTTGCAGACTCTGACACAAGTGTCTCAACATTGAATCATGAAAATTTTAAAAAACATGTCTCAACATGAACACCAATGGAGAAAAATATATTATTCTTGCATCAACTGCATTTTTAAACAAAAACAATCCTGTTCAATAAACACTGTCTCATGTTTTCCTTCAATTCTATCAAGCGAGCAATTATATTTTGTCCCTCAGTTTACCGATCTTAATAAATATTCAATCAATTTCAGAGCAACATGCTTACAAAGTATTGAACCAATTTATCTGTTGAGGTTTTAGCATTAGTTATTAAGTCATTACCATTATAATAATTGCATAATAATTGGTCTGGGTAACAAGTATACTGAGGTTCACCATTTAATTTATTGACTGTTTGCAAAATGATACGGCATATCCTTTTTCAGGATTCTAACAGTAATTATTAAGGAATTTGTATGACAATAATTATTATATGGTATAGTTTAGTCTTGCTAACAACTACAGTGAAGTTTATATTTGAATTTAATCCAATCTTCCCTAGTACCTATACAGTAATATAAAAATCCATTTTATTTCCAATCAACACACCTACAAAATAATCCATTATTTATGATGCAATACGCACTGTTAAAAATATGACTTTTGCTCATTTGAATGATCTGTGTAATCCCAGCCTTATAAATTTAGAAAAACCTAATTACTTTTCCCTGCAACAATTCCTGTTCATTTTTGCAGATAGCACAGTCAAATAGCAAGATGAAATTTATCATTATTCGTAAGTATGCTGATACAATTTTGTAAATCTGTATGTTGCTAATGTATACATGTTCATTTCCGTCCATAGAATATAGAGCAGTACAGTAATGTACATGATGTTGTTCCGACATTTTATCCTATGCTAAGATCAAATTAACCAACATGATTTAATATCATTCATGTGCCTATCCAAGAGTCGCTTAGATATCTCTGATGAATCTGAATCTACTAACACCACTGTCAGTGCACCCGCCACTATCTATAAATAAACTATCTCTGACATCTCCCCACAACTTCCCCCATTCACCTTAAAATTATGCCACTTTGTGGGGCAAAGTCTTTCATTATCCACTCTATCTATGCCTCTCATCATCTTCCACAAAGCTATCAAGTAAACAGTCATCCTCTTTCACTGCAATGATCAAAGCCCCAGCTCCCTTAACCTTTCTTCATAAGACACGCCTTCCAGTCCAGGCAACGTCCTGTTAAATCTCATTCACACTTCTCTAAAGTTTCCACATCCAATGTCTAATGAGGTGATCAGAACCGAACACGATATTTCAACTGCAGTCTCACCAGGGATCTATAGAGCTGCAGCATAACCTCATGGCTCTTAAATTCAATCTCCCCGCTAGTAAAAGTGAACGCACTATGCACCGTCTTAATAACCCTATCACCTTGGATGTCAGCTATGAGGGATGTATGGACATGCACCCCACGATCCCTCTGTTCCTCCACATTGTCAACAATTCTGCATTTAATCTGAAAATATGCATTCAAATATGAAATTCCAAAACGAATAACTTCACACTTTCCCAGGTTGAACTCCATCCCGCACTTCTCAGCCCAGCTCTGCATCCTGTCAATGCCCTTCAGCAACCTACATAAGTCCTGCACACTATCGACAACTCCACCAACCCTCGTGTCATTGGCAAACGTCCTAACCCACTCTTCCACTTCCTCATCCAAGTCATTTATAAAAATCACAAAGAGCAGAGGTCCCAGAACTAATCCCTTCAGAACACCATTGGTCACCGTGCTCCAAGCTGAAAACTATCCATGTAATCTCACCCTGTCTTCTATGGGCCAGCAAATTTATTATCTGACCAGGCAGTTTCCCTGTATCCCATGCCTCATTACTTTCTAAATGAGCCTACCATTGGGAACCTTATCAAACTCCTTGATAAAATCCATATACACCACATCCACGACTCCATCCTCATCAATGTGCTTGTCACATCCTCAAATAATTCAATGAGGGTTGTGAGGCATAACCTGCTTCTCACATCTCTATGCCATGCTAACCATCTCTAATCAATCTATACTTGTCCGAATAATCATCAATCCCGTCTCTCAGAATCCTCTCCAAAAATTTGCCCACAATTGATATAAGACTGACTCATTGATGATCCCCGGAATTATCTCAATTGCCTTTCTTGAATTAGGGAAGAACGTTTACCAGCCTCCAACCATCTGATATGACTCCAGTGGACAGTGAAGTGCCAAAACACTGTAATCCCTTGCCTCCCTTCCCATAACAACCTAAGTTATATCCTTTCTGGCCCAGGGGACTTATCTATCCCCATGATTTTTCAATATTTTCAGCACATTCTCAGACTTAACATTGACCTGTTCGACCATATCAGCCTGTTTCATGCTGTCCTCACAAAGAACAAGGCCCCAATCTCTCGTGAATACTCTAACAAAGTACTCATTCAGGACCTCCCCTACCCCCTCTGACTCCTGGCACAAGTTTGCTTCACTATAAGGGGTATAAATGTGGAATTATGTCTCAGCACTGAATTAATGTAAAGATATTGCAGTGTAAATCACTCAATTACTTTGAATATTGAACTGTATTTTAATTGAGAAAACACAGTTGAATTGTTTTGATTATATTTCACTTCATGCTAACGTTTATTGTATTTCGATCCACAATAAGAGTTTCCTTTTTACATACATAAAACTTACTTAAAATTCATCGCACGTTTATATACAGAAAATAGAATTACCATCTGCTTGTTCCTTCTGTTTTCAATGAACGTTCATTTTGAATTTGTCGAAGTTGTACTTTGTTGAAAGGAAGGGAAATTGTCTTCAGCTGAATATTCACATTGAATGACTGATGCATTTTTAAATCAAAGTACAATGATCATGCAGTTTTGACAATTTGTCTTTCAAAGAATTGTCATGAGATTCCTGTCTATTTTAGACTATCATTCATTTATTCTATTGTTATTACAAAGTATTGTTTAATTTCCTATCCATTACACACAGAAACTACCTAATTAATTCCCATTCAAATTACAACAATAAACAGCTGATCAGTTTTCATTTGAGAAACCACATTAAACATAATATTGCAGTCCTGCCGTCCTGAGTGGGAACATTATGAAAGGAGCTTATGGAGCTGTGGTAGTGTCTCTATAACTGGACCCGAGGGAAGGTTTCAAATCACACCTTCAACAGAAATATATCATGAGCTGCTCTGAATGGTGATTAGAGAGTAGCTAAGCACAGACTGAGTTGCTTTTCAATCCAACATTAGATCTGCTTTTATCTATTATATCAAAAATCACAAAATCTGATACTTATTTGAGTCCGGTTACCAAGAAATATGTATTGGAAAATTGGCATTACCACTTTGCTTTTACAAAAGACTGACATCTGTCCCTGTTTTCCCTAACTGAAAGAAATCTGAGGAGGATTTTCACTTTTACAAAAAAAGGGGAGATTTCTCCCATGTAAATTAATGCTTCTTCGATTTACGCATTTTCAGCTTATGAAAGGTTTCATAATAACGCTCTACTTTCGAATAGTGGGGATACCTGTATCTAATTCTGTTGCTTATAAGTTCCTGGAGAATACTTGACAATGTTGCAGAATTAAAGATTACGATGTCTAAGTAATGAGATTGATCTCTTTTTTTTATTACAAAGGGGCAAGTCCAACCAATTGAAACGCACTAAACATTATTCCCTCCTGCTATAAATTTGCAATAAAGTTGATATCTTCTTCAGTAAACTAAAAAATGCTACACCGATTATTTTTCAGTCAGCTGGTTACCTAATTTGTAACTAAATGTTGTGATTCATCTAAACATTATTCTCTTGTTTGATCAAAGTGAATTTGTAATTGTTGTTCAATTTATGAATTGTCAGAAAATTGTTTTTATTTTTCCATTCACCTGTTCATTTTTACCGTAAGATTCAAATGCTTTGAAAATATTGGAGTGTGTTAATTTAAAAATAAGGTTTGCACACCTCTCACGTTTCTCATTTCTTGTATTATGATTCAAGAATGTTGCCTGGTGGAATTCAAGTAAATTGCAAACATTTGTTGACTTCAAATCAGATCTGTAACACCCAGTTATCAATCTGTTGTTAATGTTTCAGCTGGTTACATTGACATTGATTAGGTACTCATTCAGAGAGATCAACTGGCAATTATAAACTATTTGCAGGATTATTGAATTGAAAGAAAGATACAGACGTGCAAACATTTTTTGGAAGGAATTGCTTTCTCATTCAAATGTGTAGACTGTTCAAGAATTCTATATTGCCTTCCATTGGTTTTCTTGTCGAGAAATCAAATTTATAATTCATGTGAATTTTAATGTGTTCTGTATTTTGAAATTTGTATCAGATTTAAGAAGAAAAAGAGGATCAATTAACATGAAAACTTCAGTGAATAGAAAGCACATAAAATAAATTGACAGAGGTAACCTTTAGTATTTTCTCTGAATTTTCAGTCAAATACTTCTAATGTCAAAACAGCGTGGTGCCAGTAAAGCACAACAGGTCAGGCAGCATTCGTGGAGAAGCAGAATCGACATTATGGCCATGAACCCTTCATCAGGAATCTTTTCTGATGATGGCCTAATGCCCGACAGGTCGATACTCCTGCTCTTTGTATGTGCCTGCCCTTTTCCAATGCTACAGTTTTCCTGATTTTGTCCAAATATGTTTAATGAATGTGAACTGAAAATATTAGCATCAGCAGTTGAGCAAGACCAAATTAGCACTTTTTTTGCAATATTTATAGTGAAAACCTGTTTGAGAACATGAAACAATCAGATCGAACAACATCTCTTGCCATTAGAACCCTTGGCCATTCATAATTAAGAATAACCATGCTTTGAACAACCAATATGGTGTATAACTACTGAACTGAAATACCAGAGGACAACGATTGCCTTTATTGGAGGGAATGATAACCAGACCCTTACTGTGATAATGATGGTTGATCTCAGAAACAATAAGATATTTACTGTGATTATTCCACTGTGTGGCTTTATGTGTAGTGTTTTGTTTGAACATTGATTTCAGCAACATTGAGATATTTTACAAGATTGACAATTGACTGTTAAAGATAAGTTTTAAAGGCAACATATTTTTTTTAAAAAATGTCAGTTTTGTTTAGCGAAACACAATTCTAAGGTTACGGAGTCCCTACTGTGTAGAAACACGCTATTTGGCCCAACATGTCTACGCTGACCTTCCAAAGAATAATCCACTCAGAACCATTCTGCTCACAGCTTACAGGACGTTTACCCCTGACTAAAGCACCTAACCTACACATCCCTGAACAGAACATGGCCAATTTTCCTAACCTGCACATCTTTGGTTTGTGGGAGAAAACCAGAACATTGGAAACTCCACACAGACATGTGACCAAGGATGGAATTGAACCTTAGTGCATAACACTGTAAGACAAGAGTTCTAACCACTCATCCACTGTTCTCAACGGCCAGCGCCCCTGCAAGAAGTGAGATAAGTGAGAGACGTGCAAAGTCAAATTTCAAACGAACACTCTCTGATATTGCCAAAGCCTATCAATCTTCCATTCAATACAAATAGGTGAATGGAAAACAAAAAATAAAACTCCCTGACAAATCATGAATGAACAATAATTAGAAATTTAATATAGTCAAAGGACACAACGATATTCACGTGAATTGCATTGTTTAACAATAAACTTGGGGATTAGCTAACTAATGAATAACGGAACTGACATTTGTTTATTTACTGATGAAGAAGTTGACTTGATTTCCATCTTTGTAACACTACGGGATAGCAATTTATGTGCCTGAACTGTTTGAATTAAGCTCTTTCCAATAAAAAAAATCAGTACGACCACATACACTTCTTCATCTTTAAAACCTCAACATTCTCAAATACTTTCAAGGAATTTAGAACCCGCAGAATTAGTTAATTTGGTTTCTTGGGAACTCGAAGAGAATAAACAGCAGATTCTGTGAATTAGTCATTCAATGCGATTATTCAGCTGAAGACAACATCACTGCAAAAATGCTCAACTTTGAAAAATTCAAAATGCATTGTCATTGTTTCATGAAACAATGCAGAGCTGTTAATTCTTTTTCATTTTACTTCATAAAACTCAGGAATTTTACATGATTTTGTTGCATGAAAAATACTTAAATCTTATTGTAATTGTAAATACAATAAGTGTTCGCATCGAAGTGAAATATATTGAAATGTATTCAACTATGTTTCTGCGGGTAAAATAAGAATTAATATTAACAATGATTGAGAGATTGTACACTACAATATTTTGAGCATGTAAAGAGCCATAATTCCACATTCATGGCATGTACTGGATTGAATAATTATTAGCTATGTGCAATAACTGAATTATTAAATTTGATCAAATTTGATCAATACATTTAGAAATAATGAGAAATCTCATTGTGCTATGTGACTGAGGAATATGTGCAAACAAAGAGAAATTATTGCAGTGAAAAGTAATTGCAGGTCTGTGAATTTAAAGTCTGTGATTACGGTGATAATTCAAATATGCAAGTATTAGACATTTACAATTAATGCTGGGTGCATTGTGGGATACTTGACCTGAAAAAAAAGTTTCATATTGCAGTGTTGGTACTCAGGAACAATTGGTTAAATTGAAATGTGAATTTCAGTTTACTAGATCAAAAGACTTTTTTAAAGTATCATGACAATGACTTGATAATTAATGTTGTAATATGAGCAATTAATAAATGTTGATTGGATATTTATTAAAATTGGTAAATTGTGGAATAAAATATAGTAACTAGCTTTATGAAATGAAGGAAAAGTGAGCCATTCAGTAATTATAGAACAAATAATTCTTTCTTTGCTAAAAAGTACAGGTAAAACAAGAAATATGAATTTCCATGAAATGGTTTCTTCTTGGAGACATGTTATTTTAATGTAGATGATTAATATTATGATCAGAGTTCAGACACTTGCGTCAGAATTTGGAGAAAAAAATAGACAATGAAAGTGAGCATGAAAGTGAAAAAATGACGCAGTCAATGACATTTGGTATATGAAGGAATTATAATAATTGTGTCATTATTATTCAGTGATGAATGATTTTGGAATAGAAAAGACATGTTCAAAGCAGTTCTTTTCTTACAATGAAATGAAATTAATAATTATTTTGCAGAGCACGTGATTTGAAAAAAAAGTCATTTAATGTGTTATATAAACTGAAGCCTACTTCCATTTTGCAAAAATGGAGACTTCAACAAATTTAAAACTTAGGTTTGCTGAACTATGCAACAAAAATGGTTGTAATTTGAAATACCTCTTGCACACAAATGTAAAATAAGTAAACTTAAAGATTTTTAGAATGACAAAACGTTTGTTGTTTGCATGATTGTATTACAGTCAATATCCGTGATAAAGTAGAAGCATTGTTTTAAGCAACATAAACCATCTTTAACTATGGAACTGAAAAAGAAGATAGCAATTGCACGTGTTGCATGTAATAGTAACCAAATGCTTACTGTTGTCATTGGTTTCAGGAGCAATAAGGTACTTATTCAGGTTATTCTACTGAACAATAATCAGATGGTGATGGAAGTCTTTGTGTAGCTTTATGTGTATTATTTAGTGTGTACAATGGTTTTGATAAAATTGAGATATTTACATGAATTAGGAACAGATTGATAATTGGATACGAATGCTGAAAATGTGTTGCTGGTTAAAGCACAGCAGGTTAGGCAGCATCCAAGGAACAGGAAATTCGACGTTTCTGGCCAGAGCCCTTCATCAGGAATGAGGAGAATGTGCCAGGCAGGCTAAGATAAAAGGTAGGGAGGAGGGGTTTGGGGGAGGGGCGATGGAGCTGTGATAGGTGGAAGGAGGTTAAGGTGAGGGTGATAGGCTGGAGTGGAGTGGGGGCGGAGAGGTCAGGAAGAAGATTGCAGGTTAGGAGGGTGGTGCTGAGTTGAGGGAACCGACTGAGACAAGGTGGGGGTAGGGGAAATGAGGAAACTGGAGAAATCTGAGTTCATTCCTTGTGGTTGGAGGGTTCCCAGGCGGAAGATGAGGCGCTCCTCCTCCAGCCGTCGTGTTGTTATGTTCTGCCGATGGAGGAGTCCAAGGACCTGCATGTCCTCGGTGGAGTGGGAGGGAGAGTTAAAGTGTTGAGCCACGGGGTGGTTGAGTTGGTTGGTCTGGGCGTCCCAGAGGTGTTCTCTGAAGCGTTCCGCAAGTAGGCGGCCCGTCTCCCCAATGTAGAGGAGGCCACATCGGGTGCAGCGGATGCAATAGATGATGTGTGTGGAGGTGCAGGTGAACTTGTGGCCGATATGGAAGGATCCCTTGGGGCCTTGGAGGGAAGTGAGGGAGGAGGTGTGGGCGCAAGTTTTACATTTCCTGTGGTTGCAGGGGAAGGTGCCGGGAGTGGAGGTTGGGTAGGTGGGGGGTGTGGACCTGACGAGGGAGTCACGAAGGGAGTGGTCTTTGCGGAACGCTGATAGAGGAGGGGAGGGAAATATATCCCTGGTGGTGGGGTCCATTTGGAGGTGGCGGAAATAATGATGGATGATACGCAGTATGCGGAGGTTGGTGGGGTGGTAGGTGAGAACCAGTGGGGTTCTGTCTTGGTGGCGGTTGGAGGAGCGGGGCTCAAGGGCAGAGGAGCGGGGAGTGGAGGGGATGCGGTGGAGGGCATCGTCGATCACGTCTGGGGGGAATCTGCGGTCCTTGAACAAGGAGGTCATCTGGGCTATACGATATTGGAACTGGTCCTCCTGGGAGCAGATGCGGCGGAGACGAAGGAATTGGGAAGATGGGATGGAGTTTTTACAGGGTCAGGGTGGGAGGAGGTGTAGTCCAGGTAGCTGTGGGAGTCAGTCGGTTTATAGTAGATGTCTGTGTTGAGTCGGTCGCCCGAGATAGAAATGGAAAGGTCTAGGAAGGGGAGGGAGGTATTTGGATACGAATGATCTGACTAAAATCAGACTGTGTTTTTTTATATATTTACTAGAATTTCTGAGTGAAACGTTCTTAGACCATCATGCAATCAATGGGATAACTGAGCGTTTGCAAATCCAACTTTCAAATGAATACAACCTGATATTTTCACACCATTTCAATGTCACATTCAATATAAATAGATGACTGGAAATCTAAAATCAAATCTCCCACAATTCATAAACTGACCAGTAATTTTAAAAAATGATAAATAATATCAAGTGGCATTTGTTAATTTTACTGAAGAAGTAATTGATCTTTTCTCATATTAATAGCACTGGAACATAAAATTCTATGTGTTATTTTAACTAAGATCTACAGAACAAGAGAAAATTAATGACTATCATGACTTCATATATTTCGGCTTTATGACTGCAACATTCTCAAATATATTCCGAGGAATATTGATTGAGTGGAATTAGATACATCTTGCTATTAGTGACCAGAAGAAAGTATATAGCAGATACTGTGATTCTTGAAATGAATGATAATACCTCCATATAATCTACTGATAATGTGATTGGATAAACAGTAAATGTCAGCATCGAAGTAAATTATAATCAAATCAATTCAAAAATGTTTCCATGTTTAAAATAAATACAATATTCAAAATGATTGAGAGATTGTACTTTGCAATGTCCTTGCAGTATTTATTGTTTGGAAGCATGATTCCACACTTATACCCCTTACTGGATTGCACAATTATTAGATATAAGGTATATTAGCAGCAAAGGGATTTTAAAAATCATATTCGTGAATTTGAGAATAATGAGATAGCTCATCTTGATATTAGACTGAGTAATATATAGAAATGAAGAGTAATATTGCAGGGAAACATAATTGGAGCTCTCTGAATTTCAAAGGCTGACATAATTGTTATCTTTCAAATGGGCAAAAATCAGATATTTACGAAGAATTATGCAAGGGATATTATTGGTTGTTTTGTATTTGGGTTGGCCTGAACAAATAGGCATTAATATAGTAGCACTGACAATAAGAAATAATGAATGAAATTTTAAAAAAACACTGCATTTTTACAAAGTCTAAGTTAATTTGCTGTGTAATTATTGTAATTGATAAATGCCTTTACACTCCTGACAGATAAATTGACTTAATATTTTGAAAGCACTTTGCTCTGATGTTGATTGGATATTCATTAAGATTAAGAAACTGAAAATTAAAGCATAAAACTTAGCTGTATGATGTGAAAAAAATCATTCGGCAACAATTGAAAAAAATTATTTTGTTCAAAGGTTCAGGCAATGCAAGAGTTATATGCTTCAAATAGTTTTCTTGAAGAGTCATGTCAATTTTGTTATTATAATTTTTATCACAATAAATGTTTTAATATTTATTTCAGAATTAGGAGCAAATGAATTAGGCCATGAAAGTGGCTATTACTGTGAACAAAATATAGAGTCACTGATATTTGGCATGGGAAGGAATTCTCATAATTGTGTGATTATTATTCACTGACAACTAACATGTAAGGAAAAGGAAAATTGTCAACATTTCCGAGCAATATTTTTCTTATAATGAAATGAAAATAAAAATCATTTTGGAGGGCACATGATTTGAAAAAAAAAGAAACAATCACATCATGTGACATTTGAGCTGAAGACTCGTTGCCGTTTCCTTCATTGTAGTCTTCACAATAATTTAAAACTTATTGTTGATTGAACAAAAGAACAAAATGGATATAATCAAATTGTTTTCTTGTACACCAAAAAAAAAGTGAAATGTAAAGCAATTTTATCGTGTAAATTATATCGCTCTGAATGTAATCATTTCACACAATAAATGTTTGTATTGAGTTGAAATGTCATCGTAGCTGTAGAAGTGTTTTCCCCTGACAGGGAATGAGGACTCATGAGGCAAGCTGAGTTCATGCATGTGGAAGATGTTTACTCATGCAGCAACCAGTTAATGAAGGGATCATCCCCCGCGGCCAATCTTGGAAGGGAGATCCATGACACACTGTAACATGTACAATAAAAAGCAGCATTGTTATACACTTTCTGCATCACAATGGCCACATGCAATGTGGTTACAATCCTCTCCTCCTCATCCAGATACCCAATTGAAGCATATATTCGCAGATGGACATTCTAATGGACATTCACAAATTCCTTTCATCTCATGTTGTTTAAAAGGTACTATATTCTCCAGGCTTTGGGATCTTCCCACGTATTTTATTAATTAAGATTCCAAAGTTATTCCTACAATCCCTTGGGCCTCTTAGGATGCTTTATCAGTTGGGACATTTTGAATTTTGCTATTCGTTGTATTTTATTTTATCAAAGTCAATTACTCCTCATATTGTTCACTGTCCTAATTATATATGTACAAAGAAATACAAAATACAGTTAGTTTTAACTTCCTTGCTATAAGATTAGTAATATGACTTGTGTTATAAAGTTCGTTACATCGTGTAGAATTATCCAGCTACTCTTTCAGTCAGGACTTTATAATTAATGGGCAGTCAATATCATACCTTGAAGTCAATTCCTAAAACTAGCTAACTGCACATCTAAGTCGAAATGCTTTTCTATAATGTTTTTTGAGAGGCATTGGTTACATGTATCTAATTATGTTACAATTATCCCTATGATTCTCAAGAATCTGTACTTTGTTTAATATACCGAGTAATTTTAAAATAATAACTATTTCTGACAAACGAACTCTTCTGTTGTTGCGATAGCTGATTAGAAATTTCATATAGCTGCCTGTCATATGTTAAAATGAACAGCATTTATTGGAGTGTAAAATAATCAGGTATCTCTTAATATGTAAGGCCGAATATTAATCCAATAATTTCTGTGAACATTCAAATTAGAAAGGAACAGATATTATCTGTGAGTGTTGGATGGGAAATCATTAATTAGTTTGTGTTTGTGTTGACCTGAAATAAGAGAACTGTTAATCTTTTTTTTAATATTGACACTAAGAAATAATTGATTAAATTAAAGTATGAATTTGATGATGTTTGTTACAAAACCTAAACTGAATTACTGTGTGATTTTTGGAATGACAATGAATTGATAATTAATTTTAGAACTTTGGCAAAGTAAATAATTCAATATTTCCAAACGGGTTTGCTCTGAATCTCCTGTTCCTTGGATGCTGCCTGACCTGCTGCGCTTTTCCAGCAACACATTTTCAGCTCTGATCTCCAGCTTCTGCCGACCTCACTTTCTCCTTACTCTGATGTTGATTAGATATTTCTTAATCTGTCAGCTGAGAATACAAATTCTGGCATGATGATGTGAAAAGATATCAGACATTCAGTGAACGTTGATCAGAAATGGTTTGTCATTCAAAATTCTCAGATCTTCAAGATTTCTATACTTGGTTTCTTAGCTTTTCTTCTGGAGAAACATAATATATAATAAGAACAGATTCTGCATTGTATTTAATTCATGCATGTTTTCATATCATCAATATTTAGACATTTGAGTCAGAATTATAAAGAAAATAAGTCAATAAGTAAGATTTATTTCCACAGAAATATACAATCAACAGCTTTTATTAAGGTATTTGTTTCAATATTGTCTCTGAATAAACAGATAAATATGTTTAATGGGGATCTGTTGACAATGTAATGAGCCATAATTACATTTTAATCATTATTTTTGGATCAGAAATCTATCAGAAAAAAATCCTATATTCAGGACTTGCTTCATCTCGGTACATGTTACGTGTAGTATCCTCAGTCATAAGAAATAAGGTGTCATCATGGGTCTGGGAAAGATGTAGTGTGTATATTATGATAAGGTGTCTCTTACATATTTTTGGATCTGGTAAGAGTGTGATGTTGTTGTGATTATTTATCCTGAGAACAATAAGGCACGTACAAAATGTTTGTCACCGAATAGTAATTAGGTGGTCTTGAAGACCATTACGATTACTTTGATTTCAATAATGTTGAGCTGATTTCCATGATCTGGGAAATGTTTCACAACATTTTACCAAAATTCTGAATCCTGAGCATTCAATGGGTTTCGTGCAAACACCCTTCACTTGTTGAAATTCTCAAGCGAGGTGTATAACGCTCAGGCACTGGCTGCAATTCAAGGTGCCAGGAAGTCTGCTTCAACCACTCCAAATCACAACTCTCGGACTGGTTGTACCTGGATATCCTGCACATTTGTGACCTCTTTGACCGGGCTTTCCACTGTTTTCTGGACCTGATTATTTTGTCTACTGTTTGCTTTAGTTTCACCTTTTTAGCTCTGATTTCCCAAGCTGTAGGAATATTTAGAATGTTCAATTGTGAGCGACAGGTCACTTGATTTAGTGGACAGATAAAATATGGTTCACTTATTGTTGTAGCAACGAATTGAGAATAAATCTTTGCATTTTAACAAATGAAAGTTTCAATTTTTCAGCGGTTTACAATGACATTGATTAGATACTCATTAAGAGAGATCAATTGTAAGCTATTTGCAGGATTATTGAATTGAAAAAGGATACAGACGTGCAGAGATTTTTTTGGAAGGCATTGCTTTTTCATTCAAATATCTTTGCTGTTCAAGAGGTCTATGTAGTTGTTCAGTGATTCTCTTGTCCAGATACTAATTTATAATTCATTTTATTGTGCCCGGGGTTTTGAGATTTGTATCAGATTATGAAGAAAATGAGGAGCTATTAAAATGAGAACTTGAGTGAAGAGAAAGCACAGTATGTTTAAATTAGAGGAAACAGAGAATATTTGCTCCAAATAAGCAGACTTTTTTTTAATGTCAAACGTGTGGTGGTGGAAAAGCACAGCAGACCAGGCGGCATCCATGGAGCCGGAAATTCCCGATGAAATCTTATGCCGGAAACGTGGTTTCTTCTGCTCCTCCTGCTCCTCAGGTGCTGCCTGACTTACTGTGCTATTACAGCACCATACTCTTGACTCTGATCTCCAGGATCTGCTTTCCTCATTTTCTCCAAATATTTGTAATGTACAGGAACTGAAAATGTTAGCCTCGGCAGTTGAACAAAACCAAATTTACACTTTTTTTTGCAATATTTGGACTGAAAATTGTTTGTGATCATGCAACACATCAGGACATATGAACATCTCTTCCATTAGAATCCTTGGCCATTCATAATAAAGAGTAACCACTGCTTTGACCAACCAGTATCGTGTGTAATTACTGAACTGAAATACCAGAGGATAACTATTGTATTTATTGGAGGGAATAATAACCAGTTCCTTACTGTAGCAGTGGGGATTGATCTCAGGGACAATCAGATAGTTATTCTGATTATTCCACTGAACAGTAATTAGCTGGTCATGAAGACCTTTGTGTGACCTCATGTTTAGTGTTTTGTGTGAGCATGGATTTTAAAAAAAACATTGAGATATTTTACAAGACTTATGAACATATTGATAATCAAGTGTTAAATATATTAACTGAAGTCAACTTTTTTTTAAAAAAGTAGAATTGCTTCGAGAAATGCAATTAAACCATTGTAGAATCCCTGTTAGCACAAACAGGCCGTTTGCTCGAAAAAAAGACCCTCCACCCAAACACATTTCCCGACCATATTCCTCTACATTGCCTGCTAACTAATACACACATCCATGAACACAATGTGCAATTTAGCATGGCCAGCTCGCCTAACTTGTACACCTTTGGATTGTGGGAGGAAACCACAGCAAAGTCATATAGACTTGGGGAGAACGTGCAAAATCCACACAGACATTCAGCCGAGGATGGAATCAAACCGAGGTCCCTGGCGCTGTGAGGCAGCATTCCTAACCAGTGTGCCACCATATACAATAAGTAAAATCAATGAGAGATATGCAAGGATAAATTTCAAATGAACACACTCCAATATTGACTAAACATGTCAACCTTATATTCAATACGAATAAGTGAATACAAAACAAAAAAAAAACAAATTCCTGACAATTCACGACTGAATAATAATTAGATATGTAGTTTGACCAAAGGTCATAACAATATTTAGATGAATTGTAATTTTTAATAACAAATATAAATAATTAGCTGACTAATGAATAATTGGAAGTGTCATATATTTACTTTACAGACGAAGAAAGCGACTTGTTTTTCACCATTGTGACATTGCAGAGTACCAACGTGTGTGTTCCAAATGTTTGAATCAATTACTTTTGAGCAAACAACACTGATGACTTATGATCACTTAGCCTTTGCATCTTTAAGACAGCAACATTCGCAAATATTTTCCAGGAATTTAAAACCAGTAGAAGTAGTTAATTTCTTTTCTTGGGAACCTGAAGAGAATAAACGACTGATACTGTGAATAAGTCATTCAATGCGAACATTCAGCTGAAGACAACATCCCTTCTTTCCAAAAATGTTCAACTTCCAAAAATTCAATATTTATTGTCATTGTTGAATGAAGCAATAAAGAAATGTTAATTCTTTTTTATTTGATTTTTTGCATGAAAAATCCTTAAGTCTTATTGTGATTACAAACAGAATATAATTGAAGTCAAATATAATTAAATTAATTCAACTACGTTTTTGCAGATAAAATAAAAGTTGATATTTACAATGATTGAGAGAAAGTACACAGCAATATCTTTGCATTAGTTCAGTACTGTGCCGTAATTCCGCATTTGCACAATGTACAGGATTGAATAATTATTAACTGTTATTAGATATCAGCAATAATTGAATGGTCAACGTCTATCAGGGCATTAAGCAATAATGAAAAATCTCGATTTGCTATGTGGTTGAGCAATGTCTGGAAATGAATTCAATGAAAAGTATTTACATTTCCCTGAATCTTAAAGCTGAGACGACCGTTATCATTCAAATGAGCAAACATCAGATATTTGCAATGATGTTGGATGGGAAGTCATTGGTTTTGTTGTGGGATAGATGACCTGCAAAATAAATGCATTTTCACACTGTAGTATTAGTACTAAGAAACAATGGATTAAATTTAAATGTGAATCTCACTATACTTGTTCAAAAGACTTTCGTAAATAATTGTGCCATTATTGTAATGACAATGACTTGATAATTAATGTTGGACATGAAGAATTAAAATGATTCGACATTTCAAAAGCACTTTGCTGTGATGTTGATTGGTTATTTATTAAGATTAGTAAATTCAGGAATACAACATAGTAGCTAGCTGTATGGATTGAAGACCAAATGAGCCATGCAATTATTAGTGAACAAAGTTCTTTTTTTATTCAAAAATATACGTGATACAAGAATTGTGAATTCTCATCCACTGAACTCCTTGTAGAGATACTACGTTGATTTATATGATTAACATTATGATCAATGTTTAAAGAATTAGGAAGAGAATTCGTAGAACATGAAAGTGAGCATGAAACTGAACAAACAATGTAGCCAATGACATGTGGAAGATAGAGTGATTTTAATAATTTTATTATTATTATACAATGATGGTTAATGTTGTAATGAAAATGACAAAATATTGAACGTGGACAAAGCAGCTCTTTTCTTACAATGAAATGAAAGCAATAATCATTTTGTCACATGCAGGATTTGAAAAAGCAGTCTTTTCGTGTGAAATATACTGTACAGTGAAAAGGAAACTTTTTGCAAAAATGTAGGAATTTCAGAATTTCTAAATGTAGAGTTTGTTGAACTCGCAACAAAACGGTTACAATTTGTATTGTCTCTTGCACACACCC
Organism: Hemiscyllium ocellatum; assembly: GCF_020745735.1. Classification (NCBI taxonomy): domain Eukaryota; kingdom Metazoa; phylum Chordata; class Chondrichthyes; order Orectolobiformes; family Hemiscylliidae; genus Hemiscyllium; species Hemiscyllium ocellatum. The sequence goes on along the minus strand of NC_083447.1, from coordinate 26,139,275 downwards.
AGCAAAAAAGGAGCTTAAAGATTGTTAGAATGACAAAAATGTTGTTTCCAATGTTATTGTATTACAGTCAATATCCATAATAAAGTAATTTTATTTGTTTAAACAACATAAATTGTCATTAACGACAGAACTGAAATATAAAATATCAATTGCACTTACTGCATTGAATAGTAAACAAATGCTTACTGTTGTCATTAGTCTCAAGCACAATAAAATACTTACTCAGGCTATCCCACTGTACAGTTATTCAGCTGATGATGAATACCTTTGTGTCACTTTATGTGCACTATTTTGCGTGAAGATTGATTTCAATAAAATTGAGATAGTCACTTGAATTAGGAACAGATTGATAATTGGGTGTGAAAGGTCTTATTTAAGATTAGACAATTATTAATATTTACTAGAATTGCTGAGCAAAACATACTTAAGACATCATGCAATAAATGAGATAAGTGCGAAGTTTGCAAAGTCAATTTTCAAATGAATGCACTTGGATAGTTTCACAGCATTTCAATCTTACATTCAATATAAATAGGTGAGTGGAAAACGAAAAACAAATTTCACACAATTCATAAACAGATCAATAACTAAAAATTGATAAAAGCAAATGGCACTTGTTATTTTACTAAAGAAGAACTTGATTTTTGTGTCTCAAATTTATAGCACTGGGGCATCAAGTTCTATGTGTTGCTTGAACTCAGCTCTTCAGAACAAAAGAAAATCAATGAATATCATTACTTTATATATTTCATCTTTATAACTGCAACATAGAGTCATAGAGATGTACAGCATGGAAACAGTCCCTTCGGTCCAACCTGTCCATGCTGACCAAATATCCCAACCCAATCTACTCCCACCTGCTAGCACCCGGCCCATTTCCCTCCAAACCCCATCCAATTCATATACCCATCCAAATACCTCTTAAATGTTGCAATTGTACCAGCCTCCACCACATCCTCTGGCAGCTCTTTCCATACACGTACCAACCTCTGCGTGAAAAAGTTGCCCCTTAACTCTCTTTTATATCTTTCTCCTTTCACCCTAAACCTATACCCTCTAGTTCTGGACTCCCCAACCCCAGGGAAAAGACTTTGTCTATTTATCCTATCCATGCCCCTCATAATTTTGTAAACCTCTATAAGGTCAACCCTCAGCCTCCGACCTGCCAAATCCTGTACTCAATAATCTGACCAATAAAGGACAGCGTACCAAACGCATTCTTCATTATCCTATCTAACTGTGACTCCACTTTTAAGGAGATATGAACCTGCACTCCAAGGTCTCTTTGTTCAGCAACACTCCCTAGGACCTTACCATTAAGTGTATAAGTCCTGCTAAAATTTGCTTTACCAAAATGCAGCGCCTCGCATTTATCTGAATTAACCTCCATCTGCCACTTGTCAGCCTATTGGCCCATCTGGTCCAGATCCTGTTGTAAACCTCCAATTTTGGTGTCATCTGCAAACTTACTAACTGTACCTCTTTTGCTCACATTCAAATCATTTATGTAAATGACGAAAAGTAGAGGGTACAGCGCCGATTCACAAATATTTTACAAGGAATATTGTTTGAGTGGAATTAGATACATTCTGTTATTAGTGAACTGAAAAAATAAATAGCAAATACTGTGATTATTGGAATGAGCAACAAATGGAAGCATATCTAACATTGAGTTGAAAAAGCCATGCAATCAAACCATAGATATTTTCGAATCAAAATTGCGAGCTGCTTTGTCACAACTCTGTGCAATGTGGGAATTAAAACTGTGCCTAGTGGTCTGGTAGCAGAGACACTACCAGATCTGAACAAGATTCCTTCATAATGTTCCCAACCAGGCTGTGCAGTGCTGCAATCACATACTCACTGTGGTTACTCAAGTGAAAACTAATCAGATGTTTATTGTGATAACTAGACTGTAATTAAATAGTTGGATCTTGTGTGTAATGTACTGAATATCGTGCAGTAATTTGCAATAATGATAAGAGTTAACAAATGTCTTGATTAAACATGATTTTTATGATAATCTGTGTTACAACTTGACAGAATTGTGCGATTACTGCACATTTATAAATAAAAATGAATACAATCATTTTATATAATCAAATAGTTTATCAATTTATGAAATGCAAATTAAAATGTTTTTGTTCTGTACTTAAATTGGAACAAAATGCTGAACTGGTCAGTCAATAAAGGCACCTTCATTCTTTCTGAAAATGTATGATTTCTAAGAAGTCAGCATTTCCTTTAATTGTTTAATGAAACAAGGGTGGTGTCAATCTTTTTTTTGTGTACTTCAAAAAGAGTCATGTGAATTTAAATAATTTTGCACATGAAAAACATTTAACTGTTATTGTCATTGGAAACATTATAAATGTTAACATTGAAGTGAATTACAATCAAAACAATTAAAAAGTGTTTCCAAGTTTAAAATGAAAAGCAATATTCACGACGATTGAGAGATTATACATCGCAATGTCCTTGTATTAGTTATTATACGGAATCAAAACTCCACATTTACACCACTTACTGAATTGAGCAGATATTAGGTATTAGCAACAAATCGCTTTTAAAACGTATATTAGTGTATTTCAGAATAATAAGGTACCTCACCTTCCTATTCCACTGAGTAATGTGCAGAAATGAAGAGAAATATTGTAGTGTAAAGTAATTGGTGTTCTCTGAAGTTCAACAGCTGAGATGACTGTGATCTTTCAAATGAGCAAATGTCAGATATTTACAAAGGATATTGCAAGGGAAATTACTGGTCTTTATGTGGGTGCATTGGCCTGACAAAACAGGTTTTTATCTTGTAGCATTTACACTAAGAAATATGGAAGATATTAAAAACACATTGTGTTTGTTACTAAGTCTAAGTTAAAGTGTTGTGTAATTATGGGTAATTGATAATTGTTTCTAGAATCCTGATAGATAAATTGACTTCATATTTTAATGCACTTTGTTCTGATGTCGATTGCATATTAATTAATATTAATAAACTGAAAAATAAAATCTAAAATGTTGCTTTAATAATTAAAAGAAAACACTCAACAACAATTGAACACAGTTTAACTTTGTTTTTTTTTGTCGAGTCATGTCTATTCCATTAATGCAACATTTTGCATGATAAATGTTTATACATTTATGTCAGAATTAGGAAGAAATTAATGAGGACGGGAAAGTGAGTATGATTGTGAACAAAAGGTCGAATTAATGACAGTTGGTACAGCAAGTCATTTTGTACCAAATGACTGATAATTGTGTGATTATTGTTCACTGACAACTAACGTTGTAAGAAACATAAACCATCTCAACAGCTCCAAAGCAGTTTTTTTTTTCTTATCATGTAATTGAAGTGGAGGTCACACGATTTGAAAAAAAGGAAACAGCCATTTAATGTGACATTTGAGCTGAAGAAACGTTATCACCCCCCCCCCCCCCCCTCTCCCAACCACCCCGTGTAGTATTGACAATAATTTAGTTTTAGTTGAACTAAAGAACACGTGGATGCGCCTACATTGTTTTCTTGCACACAAAAAAGTAAAACAATTTTAACATGAAAATGATGTCTCTCAGAAAGTAATTATTTCACACATAGTAAATATTTGTATTGTAGGAGGGTTTTCCGCTGACAGGGAATGAGGACTCAGGAGGCAGCGTGAACTCAGGCATGTGGAAGATGCTTACTCATGCTGCAATCAGTTCATGCAGGGATCATCCCCCCAGGCCAATCTCAGAAGGGAGGTCCATGACACACTATAATGTGTACAGTAAAAAAAACAATATTTTTACACACTTTCTGTATTACAATGTCCTCATGGTTACAGTTTTTCCCTCCTTATACAGATATACAATCTTGTAGGACACCTCATCTCAGATGGACATCATTATGGATAGCAACAGCTTTCTATTGTCTCATGGTGTTTAACTGGTGTTATAATCTCCAGGCATTGGGATCTCTGTACGTATCTTATTTCTTCAGATTACAATGTTAATTGCTGCACTCCTTCTGGCCTCTCACTCTGCCTTATCTGCGATTCTCAATAATCTGTAATTAGGTGCTTTTAAAAAAATGTTCTGAGCAACTTTAAAATAGTAACTATATCTGACAAATGAATGCTATCTGTTGCGCTGATAATTGGTTAGGGGGTTAACTGCGCTGTATCCTGCAGCTGGTGTCTATTTATTTGCTGGGACAATTATTCTTTCATCAATGAAGGTCAGGGTTGGTCGTTTTTTCTGTATCTGACATGTACTTATCGCTGTCTGGTATGTAACTGTCTGGAATGGCATACTTATGGGCTTGGAGTAGGATTGTACAAAATGTTTTTTTTATTAAGGCTGGAACAGTCTGTTAGTCTTGTTTACCTCCCCTCCATCATCTTGTGTTTTAATTCTAAGGCAGGTTGTGTCTTTTTGTTTGTCCGACAAGAGCCAACATGGACTCTTCTGTTCGAGATGGGGCAGGGCATCCCCAAGACAGCCAATCAACCAGGATTTCTGTATTAAAATTTTTAAAATCAGCATTCGCTACCGTTAGGAAACAGTACCGTGCAATATGCCTCTGTAACTGAGACTTAATTCCACACTTAAAGATGAATATGCTGCATTTGATCAATGATTAAATGTTAGATATAAGGAACAATTACTCTACAAATAATTAGAAATCTCATGTTGTAATATGTAGAAATGAATATTAATTATTGGTGTCCTAAAGAATTAGACATATCTTCATTTGTAAGGCTGAATATTAAACCAATGATTTATGTGAACATTCAATTGAGAAGGTATCAGATATTTCCTGTGAGTGTTGGATGAGGAATCATTGCTTGGTTTGTGGTTTTGTTGACCTGTAAAAGAAGATCAGGTCAGAAATAATGGTTTAATTTGAAATGTGAATCTAACATCAATTGTTACAAATCCTAAACTGAATTAAGGTGTGATTGTTGGAATAACAATGAATTGGTAATCTACTTTAGAAAGCTGACACATTGTGATTCAATATTTCCAAGGAAGTTTGCTCTGGTATTGCTGACATAATAATTAGTATCGGTGAACTGAGCATTAGAACGCTGGCATAATGGTTTGGAAAATGCATTCGATATTCAGTGATTATTGATCAGAACTATTTTGTCTTTCAACATTTTCAGATAGTCCTGAATTCGGCACTTGCTGTCTCAGCTTTTCTTCTGCAGAAATACAATATGTAATCCATGCAACTTTTAATGTCATCAATATTTCTGTCAATTTCTGTCAGCATTAAAAAGAAAATCAGTCGATAAGGAACATGGGTATCATAGCAAAATACTGTCAACAGCATTTATAGAGGAAGTTTTAAAACATTGTCTCTGAGTAAACACATGAAAAAGTTTAATGGAGATGTGTTCACAATGTACTGAGCCACAATTACTATTTTATCATGATGACTGGGGGCGAACCTATGAGAAAACTCGCCTATATTTAGGATTTCCTTCATCTCAATACATGTTAGTATCAGCATCCTTAGTCATAAATAATGAAGTGTGATTAATGTTGTGGGAAAGATAAAGTGCGTAAATTATAAGAAGGTATCTCTTGCAGATCTTTGGGATGGTGTGAAAGCGTGATGTCTGCTGTGGTTATTCATCCTGAGAACAATACAATACTGCCAAAAGAGTTTTCACTGAACAGTAATCAGGCGGCCTTGAGGACAATCGTGTAGTTTTATGTGCAGTGATTATTTTGATTTCAAGAGCTTTGAGATATTTTCCATGATTTGGAAAATGATTAATAATTTTGTGACAACCGTCCTCATGTGGCCATTAGCTGGATTCAAAGCATCCAATGTGTTGGTGTGAAAACCCTTCATTGCTAACATTTGTAAGCGAGGTGTATAATGCTCAGGCACTGGCTGGAAGTCAAGGTGTAAGAAAATCTGGTACATCCTGGAGCTGATTGATTCTAGCTGCTCTTTGATTGAGTTTGATTAATTTTGTGTTTGTCCAGATTTCTCTGCCTGTAGGTGAATTTACAACGTCCAATTTCTGTCCAAGGGTCCCTTCACGTTAGTGAAGAGCTAAAATATAATTCACCTATTGTGAAAGCGATGAATTGACAACTAAAGTTTGTGTTTTAACAAAGAAAACGATTTGATGTTTTTCAACAATTTACACTGATGTTGATGAGATATTTGCTAAAATAGATAAACTGATAACAATTATCTCCTTACAGGAATGTTGAATTGTTAAAACATAGACTTAGAGAGGTATTTGGAATGATTTAGAGGCGCCAGTATTGGACTGGGGTGTACAAAGTTAAAAAATCAAGCTCCACCAGGGCATTAACCATCAAGTCATCAGGTTGAAGGAGCAGCACTCCGAACGCTGGTCCTTCCAAATAAACTGGTTTGACGATAACCTGGTGTTGTGCGATTTTTGACATTGTTTTTTTGAAGCATTTTTTGTCATTCACATATACAGGCTGTTCAAGAATTCTATCTAGCCTTCCGTGGTTTTCTTTTAGATACCACTCATTTATAATTCATATAACTTTCACTGCAAACATTATTTCAAATTTGCACTAGATTTAAGATGAAAATGAGAACCAATTAACGAGTACTTCCATGAATGGAAAGCACAATAAATTCAAATTACAGAGGCAAAATTCAAGTTCGAACTGAATAAGCAAATAATTACTTCGAATGGAAACTATCTGAAAATGTTTACACCTAACTTTAAACTAAGTCAAATTACTCGTTTTTCTGAAATACATGGATTGAAAACCTGTTTGAAAATATGAATAAATCAGGACTATCAGCATGTCTTGCTGTTAGTGTCCTTGGCCAATCGTAATGCTACTTAAATAATAAATACTACATTAAGCAACAAGTATCATTTGTAATTATTGAAGCGAAAAGTAAGAGGATAGCTCTTGTATTTATTGGCAAGAATGAAACCGGGTGCTCCGGTTTCCTCCCACAGTCCAAAGATGAGCGGGTCAGGTGAATTGGCCATGCTAAATTGTCAGTAGTGTTAGGTAAGGGGTAAATGTAGGGGTATGGGTGGGTTGCGCTTCGGCGGGTCGGTGTGGACTTGTTGGGCCGAAGGGCCTGTTTCCACACTGTAAGTAATCTAATCTAAATAACCAGATGATTACTGTGGTTATTGCACTCAGTAATAATAAGATCAAGATCAATGGCTGTTAGAATCATTGGCCTCACGTAATGAAGAATAAACACTGCTTTGAGCAACAAGTATCATGGATAATTACTGAACAGATATTTCAGAGGACACCCATTGTATTTATTGGAGGGAATGATAATGAGAGCTTACTGTGGGGATTGATCTCAGGAACAATACGACAATTACTCAGATTGTTCCGGAGTGCAGTAATTAAATGGTCATGAAGAACATTGTCTGGCTTTATGTGTAGTGTTTTGTGTGAGCTATGATTTCAATAAATTTGTGATAGCATACAAGTGTGCAGGTTAGGTGAGTTGGCCATGCTAAATTGCCCATAATGTTCATGGATGTGTAGGATAGGTGTATTGGTCAGGAGAAATGTCGATTAATGGAGCAACGGAATGTGTTTGGGTGGGTTACTCTTCGGAGGGTCGGTGTGGACTTGTTGGGATAAAGGGCCTGTTTCAACACTGTAGGGATTCTATGACTCTATGATTCTATGACTTACGAAGAGATTGATAAGTGAGTGCTAAAGATACTATTTAAAGTCAACAAAATTTTTAAGTTTAGTAGAATTGCCAGCAAAATGCTTTGAAGCTACCATGAACAAAGTGAGATAAGTGAACGAGAGATAAATTAAATGTTCAAATGAGCACACACTGATACGTTCAAAGCAAATCAACCTGACGTTCAATATGAATAGGTGAATAGAAAACAAAAGCAAATTCCTAACAATTCATGAATGAATAACACTTAGAAATTTAATTTTATCAAGTTGTGAACAAAATATAAAGGATCTCCTGGAGACGCAGATGGTTCATCAAGAAGTAGGTCTTTTATTTGCAAACAAAAAACCATAACATTGAGAAAGCAGATTCTTGAATGCCCACGAACCCCAGGGTCCGTTGACTTTTTTTTATCATCATGTTTCTGTTAGCTTATCAGCATGTCCAACTATATTAATCAAAGTACCTCACTCTATCTACACAATAACCCAATGATGTTAGTTCCCATTATCTCTTTAGTTGTACATTCTGCTTAATGTTACTCTAATGTCACGGTTAGATATTTATTGCTCACTCTGCCACAATGTTCTCCCTTTCTAGACTAACCTGTCATGATAGATATTTAGCTATTCCATCTATTACAATAGTCTCCTGTCTCAAGCTGACTCTACTAACTATTAATTGGATATTTTAATGTCATATCCCAAATACTTATGGTCCCAATCTTTTCATAATATCACTTAACAGAGAAATGTGCTTTATTACTTGTGTTATCTCATCTTGCCAGTGACCTTTCAGCGTTAACCTTATTCTGCTAATTGGTGTAAGAGCATCCATTATTCTTATCCCATCCTGCCTTACACAGACCACAGATTGCCAGTGGTCTTCATGCTTTAACACTTCCCATGCTTTCATTCTCTTTGTTTTTCCTGATTAAAGCACGCATCAATATTTAGATGAATTGCAATATTTACTTGTTAATTACCTGACCAATGAATAATGTGAGGTTGCATTTGGTTATTTTGCTAAAGAGGAATTTTGATTGTTTATTTTCTCATCTTTATAACACTGGAGCATAAGGGATTATATGCTCGAAATGTTTGAATTCGGTTCCTTCAAACAGAAAAAGAATCAGTGAGTATCATTTCTTAGACTCTTCAACTTTAAGACTGCAATATTCTCAATTCCGTTTCCAACGAATGTAGAATAAGAATAATTAGATGCATCATTGAATTAGTGACCTGAAGAAAGTAAATAGTAGGCATGGTGACTATTGCAATGCACAGCAGATTGAAGAATATCTCATGCTGTTTTGAAAGGCAGTTCAATCTATGCTCAGATATTTTCTAATGAAATTTCCGAGCTGCTCTGACACATCTCTGCTGTAGGTGGGAATTGAAATCATTCCTCCTAATCTTGTCGGAGATACACTGTCAGAGCTCCACAGGGACTCTTCATAATGTTCCCATCCTGGAAGGGCAGGACCATAGTCACATACTTACTGTGGCGACTCAAATGAAAACTAATCAGATTTTTATTGTAATAAGTTGAATTGGAATTCATTCCATATTTCCTTTGTCTAACGAACTGAATAAACAGCTCAGTAATTTATAGTAATAATGTAACAAAACAATAATGAATTTGATTAAATATGAATCTCGTGATTATTCATGGCAGGAAAAACATAATCATTTGATCATTGCACATTGATGAACAAAACAAAAACAGTTCCATACGTTCAAAGCAGTTTGCCACAGTACAAAAAGAAAATTAAAATGCTTTTGCAACATAACTGAATAGGAAAATAAGTGAATTAGTCACCCAATGCGACTATACTTCTGAAGACAACTTTCTGTCTTTCCAGAGGTGTTCAACTTCCCAAAGTTCAAAATGTGCTGTGACTATTCATGAAAAAATAAAGAGATGTTAGTTCGTTTTGCTGTACTTCAAAAAGTCACAAGAATTTTAAATGATTTTGTTCCATGAAAAATTATGAAGTTATATAGTGTTTATAAATACAGTAAAGTTAACATCGAAGTGAAACATACTTAAATCAATAAAACTGTTTCCAGGGTTAAAATTAAAAAAAGATATTCATAATGCACACTGCAAAATCTTTACATTATTTTATATATGAACCATAATTCCACAGTTGTATCCCAAACTATACTGAGCAATGATTAGATAATAGCAACAATGGGATTATCAAAATTCTATCAGTTAATTTAATAATAATGAGAAATCTAAGTTGACTATTTGTCTGAACAGTGTGGAGAAACGACCAGGAATTTTCTAATGAAAAGTAATGACAGTTTTTTGAATGATTCAGTTTGAGATTACGACGATCATTCAAATTAGCAATCATCAGGTTTTTACAATGAGGTGTTGAATGGGAAGTCATTAGTTCCATTATGGGATAGTTCACCTGAAAAGTAAATTGATTTTTGTATTGTAGAGTTCATACCAACAAACAATTGATGAAATTAAAATGCGAATCGCACTATATTTTTTAGAAAGACTAACTATTGTAATGGCAGTGACTGGAAAATTAACATTGTAATCTGAACATATAAATTGATGAAATATTTTAAAAGCTCTTTGCTATGATGATGATTGGATATTCATCAAGATCGGTAAACTGAGGAATAAAATATATTACCTAGCTCTGTGGATTCTCAAAAATGAAACTTTCTTTGATTATTCAGCAGAATTGTTTTTGGCTCAAAATGCAGGGTTACGAGAATGATATGTTTCCATCCATTGATTTGTATATTGCGACGTATCTTTTATATACCTTTTTTACATGAGCAATGTTTAGACAGTCATGTGAGAAATAGGAAGTAAATAAGTAGAGATTAAAAGTGTGTATTACATTGAACATCAGATCCAGGGAACTTCCATAATCTTGTGATTTTTGCACATTGATAAACAACTTTGGTGTTGAAAAGTTTAGAAAATCATCATGTTCAAAACACTTTCTTTACTTATTACACATTGAAACTTTAATAAAATCCTTATACAGAGCACATGATTTGAAAACGCATCAATCACAATACACCAGTCACAAAAGACATCGGCTCAAGACAATCAGACCCTCATGAAGAGTATTCTGCTCAACAGTAATTAGAGGCCATTGAACATCTTCATATCGTTCTTGCAGAGGACATTCGTTTCTTATTCATAAAGTTTTATTTTGATAAATATTTCGACATTTGTATCAGAACTAGGAAGAAAATGAAAAGCAATTCATGAGTATTTCTGTGAATGAAAGTCAAAATAAACTAAATCTACAGTGTCACCTTTCAGTATTTTCTCTGAATAAGCAGATAAAGATTTTTAAAGCACCAGCTCAAAATGCTTTTACTTACAGTTGTTCAAAGCCAAAATTAAATTATTTTATTTTGCGATTATACAACCAGAAACCTGATTGGAAAACTGGTTATTGGTTTTAGAGAAATATTTCATGTGCAATTACTGAACAGAGATTTAAGAAATCAAGTGGATTTATTGGATGGAACTGCTCACCAAATGTTTTCTGTGGTTCTTGCTCTCAGGAACAATAAGATCGTACTCAGGTTTTTCTCCTGAGCAGCAATTAGCTGACCAGGAAGACATTTGTATGGCTGTATGTGCAGTGTTCTGTGAGCATTGAATTTAATGACATTGAGATATTTTACTAATCTAAGAAGGGATTAATAATTGGGTGTTAAATATATTAATTAAGATTTTTTTTTTAAAAAATGACCTGATGGTCTGGCAGCGCCTGGAAAACTAGTGCTTCCAAATAAACCTGTTGGACTCTAACCTGGTGCTGTGCGATTATTAACTTCGTGAAACAAACTTAAAATCCACACGAGATAAGTATGCAAAATCGGTTTTCAATTGAACACACTCCGACAGTTTCAAAGCATTTTATCTTAACATTCAATATGAGAAGGCCATTTAAAAAATTAACCGAACTCTCAGGCAGTTCATCAATTGAACAGTAAGTAGAATTTAAACTTAATAAAAGACATAGCAATATTGAGATGAGTTACAATATTTTATTGTATAATAAAGGTAAGCTGAAGAACTGAGGGGCAACAGCAAGTGGCATGAGTTTCATGTTGTGGAAGAAGAAATCGATTTTCTTTCAGAATAAGGATAAGTGTATGTGAGGTTTTGAAATTCACAATACTGATGTGCTAAATGTTTATTGAAACTCTTCTGCAGAATTACATTCACAGAATAAATAATATTTGGGTATTCATGAGCTAATTGGAAGCAAAATCCTGTTGCCCACCACATGGATAATAATTGGCTGTAGTAAGGTATTTTGATTTTTAAAACAAATAAATTTCATTACTTACAAATATTAAATTTAAAAACTACAATGTCTTCAATTTTAAAATTGAGAGATAATGTAATGCGATACATAATTTTATTAATGACCAGAAGATAATAATTTGGATTATTGGAATGAACAACAGGCAGAAGAAGATCCAAAGTTGGATTGAAAAGCAATTGAAACTCTGCTTATATATGTTCTAAACACCATTCTAAGCTGTTTTGGCGCATTTCTGTTAAAGATGGCAACTGAATTCACACTTCCTAGTCTCATAGGAGAGACAGAACCTGAGCTCCACATGTGCTTTTCATTATGTACCCTACCAAGGAAGGGTGGGATTATAATCAACTGTGATTACACAAATGAAAACTAATCAGCGTTCATTCCGATAATTGGACTGGAAATTAATTAGACTGATTTTGTGTGTAATGGACTGTGAATGAAATAGTAATTCCCAATAATGATGGTACTAAGCACATATGCTCCTATGTAGAAATGAATATCATGACAATTGAAAGAAAGATAAATCGATATATCATGCCCTTATTATAAATTCATAAAAAAATACAACTGCTGAATACATTTAAAGCGTTTTTTTCCTTATCATGAAAAGAAAATTAGAATGTTTAGCAGCAGGATGGAATCGGAAGAAAATGTCATTCACTGACTATTCAGCTGCAGGCAGCTCGCCTTCCATCTAGAAATGTCCATTTTCCAACAATTCCAAGTGTACTCTGATTGATAAAGGAAAGAACAAACGCATGTAAGTTATTTTTGCTTGTTTATAAAAAAGTCACATTTTTTTTAGCTTTAAAGTATTTAACTCTTACTGTGATCAGAAATACAATAAATCTTCGCATTGAAGAAAAAATATAATCACATCAAATCAAAATACACATCGATATTCACAATAATTGGGAGAGTGAACACTGCAATATCTTTCCATCAGTTGATGTACTGATCCATAATTCCACTTTTATATCCCTCGCTGGATTGATCAATTTTTAGAAATTAACAATAACTAAGTTATTAATGTGCTGTTCGTGAACTGAATATTAATGAGAAATTTCACATTGCTCTTTGAATGTGCAATGTGTCGAAGTAAACAGTAATTATTGATCAAATTTTATTAGATATCTCTTAATCGATGAGGCTGTGATTACTTTGATTGTTGAAATGAGTACCATTCAGATATTTATAATGAGCACTGGATGGAAAATTAATGCTTTTTTGTTTCTTTATTGTAGTATCGGCACTAAGAATTAATTAATTAAATTATGATGTGAATCTCACCTTACTGAATGTGTTCAAGTTTTCTAACAGGTTTCCAGTCCAATCTTGAGGTAAAAGGGTAATTTTGTCTCAGTATATCAGTATCTGCAAGCATTGTCAACGCATCTCCATCAAAGTTATTAATCCGAGAATTCAGAATAAATATTTAAATTTATATTTAAATATAAATTGACTATATCTTTAGATTATAATCAAGTTCGTTCTCTACTTATTTTCTTCCTATTTCTGACACCAGTGGCTCAATATTAAATAGATTAAATGTCATTAGTTCGAGTAAATGTTAGTTTTCTCTCACAGATCTGTGCAGCACAGGAATGGGCCCTTTGGCCCAGAATATTGTGCTGAACATAATGCAAAAGAAAATCAACTCTTCCACCTAACCTTGATTCATAGCCTTCTAAATTATTGAAATGAACATTAAATAGCCCTAATGTATCTGCATCCACCACCACCACTGGAAGTTCATTCCAGACACCTACCACTCCCTGTGTAAAAAAACAAATTGCCCCTAACCTCAAATGCATGACTCACAGCTTTGACGCTTCAACTCAGGGAAAATCTTTGACTGTCAACCCTATCTATGTATCTCATGATTGTACAGACTTCCATTAATTCATCCCCCAGCCTCCTCCACTCCACAAAAAAGAAACCTGAGTTTTTCTCGCCTCTCCGAATCCAGGCAGCATCCTGGTAACTGCCATCTGTACCCTCTCCAAATCCTCCATATCCTTCCTGTAATGTGGCGAACAGAAGTGAATACAATACTTTAAGTATGCCTTAACCAAAGTTTTATAAAGTTACAACATGCCATCCTCACTCTTATAATCAGTTCCCTGACCAATAAAGGCAAGCATGCTATTTGCCTTCCTTACCACCCTATCTACTTACATGGTCACTTTCAGGGAGCCATGGTCTTGAACGCCAAGATCCCTTAGTACAACAAAGCTGTTCAGGGTCCTGCCAATAACTATCTACTTTTCCTTAACATTTGAGCTCCCAAAGTAAAACATCTCACACTTGTATGGATTAAAATTCATCTTTAATTTCTCGGCCTATAGCTGCAGTGTATCTTTTTCCTGGTGCATTCTTCGACAACCCTCCACATTATCCACAACTGCAATGAACTTTGTAACATCTGCAAACGTATTAACTCACCGAATTAGATTTTAATTCATGTCACTTCTATATATTTGTATCGTAAACACATGGGTTCCAGTACAGATCCCTATGGAAAAAAGACAGAAAATGAGGCAAATGCAGAAATCTTGAATAAATGAGGTTTTTTTTTTGAATGACAAAACAATTCTGATGAATAATTTCTGAAGTTGTGATTTTTGTTTTTAAATTAATCCAGTATTTTAATTCTCAGTTTACTGATCTTAATGAACATCCAGTGCAAACTACTTTGAAAATATTGAATCATTTTAAGTGTTGAGTTCTAACATTAACTAGTATTTAATTGTTGTTTCAATTCGCACACCATCATGAGATTCACATCTTAGTTGAATCCATTATTTCTTAGTGCCAGTGTCATAATGAAATATTAACATTCTTTTCAGGTCAACACGCCTGCAATCAACCAAAGTTTTCTCACCCAACACTCATAGTAACTATCTCATTTTCTTTCATTTGAATTCTCATATTAATGGAAGGATCATTAATCAGCCTTATCAATTCAGAGATGGCTAATTATTTTTCACTTCAATATTTCAGTTTTTTCCGATATACTGCACAATTACACTGCAATAAGGATTTTCTTATCAATCTTAAATTTGGTTTCAGCCATTTTAAAACTAATTATTGCTAATATCTAACTGGTAATCATTGTTAAAATCCAATATATCCAGCTGTAGATGTGGAGCTATGGCTCAGTACATCAACTGACTTAAACAATATTGCACTCTACAATCTCTTGATCTTAGCAAAATAATTTTCAGCGTGGAAGGTAAGTTGGATTGAATTGGCTGTGAGCAAAAATACATTCTGAGGAAGGGTCACTTGACCCGAAGTATTAACTCGGAATGTTCCCCACAGATGCGGACAGACCTGCAGAGTTACTTTCCAACAATTACTGATTTTGTTTCTGAGTTCCAGCATCCACAGATTTTTGCGTTCTTGTACTGATTGTATTTCACTTCAATGATAACCTTTCTATATTTCTGATTATTATAAAAGAGGTAACTATTTTTCACATCAAACATTATTTAAATTTCAATTGTGTTATTTTGTACACAAAACAGAATTAACAAATGTTTGATCTGTTCTTTTACAATAAATCTTGAATTCTTAGAAATCACAATTTTGTGAAACTGAGTTGTCATATTGAATGACGAATGCTTTATTTCCAATTCATGTGCATTACAAAGCAGTTTAATTTTAATTTATATATATATATGAATAACTGATTCAAACATATTGAATTATTTGATTATCATGAGACTTCTATTTATTTAAGATCACTGTCGCTTCATCCATCATTATTAGAAATTACTAATTCTTTTTATCCATTACACACTGGAACTGTCTTATACAATCCTAGTCCAATTATCACAATAAATATCTGAGCAGATTTCCCTGAGAGTAAACATAGCAAATATGTGATTATAGTCTTGCCCTTCCTGCATGGGAACATTATGGAGAGCTCTGGTAATGTCTGTACTAATAGACCAGGAGGCAGGCGTTCAATTCCTACCTCAAACAGAGATGTGTCAAAGCACCTCAGAGTTGATGAGAAAATATCTAAGTGTCAACTGAATTTCTTTTCAATCCAACATTTTCTCAACTTGTATCTGTTGTTCATTATAATGATCACAATATCTTGAATTTAGTTGCTTCAGGTCACTGATTGAAGTATGAATGTTGTTAAGGTGAGGAGGAAAGTTTTAAAAGGTATCTGAGGGACAACACTTTTCACAACATGTGTTTGGCTCATATTGAGATGAGCTGTGAGAAGAAAGGCAGCGGCTAGTACAATTACAACATTTAAAGGACATTTGGATAGTTACATAGATAGAAAACGTCCTGAAGGATATGGGACAAACAAAGGAAAATGGGATTAGTTTAGTTTCGGAAACCTTCCGAAATGCCAAGTTGGGCTGAATGGCCTGTTTCTGTCATGTATCAGTCTAACTTTCTACAATTGGTAAAAGAATGAAAAACGGGTGTTAATTTTATTTTGTGTCCAAGAAAAAGTGACATGAATTTTAAATAATTGTGTCACATGAAATAGTTCTCTCTTATTGTGATTAGAAATACAATGAATGCGAGCATTAAAGTGAAATATAATTAAATTAATTCAACTGTGTTTCCACGGTTAAAATAAAAATCGATATTCATGATGATTGGGTGTTCGTACACTGCAATATATTCATATCAGTTCACATACTGAGACATTATTGCACATTTATACCCCTGACTGAACTGAACAATACTTAGATATTAGCAACACATAGATTTTTGAAAATATATCAGTACCCTTCAAAGAAGGAAATATTTAATGTTGCTCTGTGACTGTGCAATATGTAGACATGAACAGCATTCATTGCAATGAAAAGTAATTACAGTTCTCTGAATTTATAAGGCTGAGATTACTGTGATTATTCAAATGAGCAAAAGTCGTTTTTCAAAGGGTGTTGAATGCAAAACCATTGGTTCCGCTGTGGGATAGTTGACCTGAAAACAATAACATTGTTACAATGGATTAAATGAAACAATGGATTATTTAGAAAGACAAACAAATTATTCTGTAATTATTATAAGGATAATGAATTCATAATAAATGTTGTAATCTGAACGAATAAGTTGACTCAACATTTTAAAAGCACTTTGCTCTGATGTTGATTCAGCATTCATTAAGATCGTTAAACTGAAGATTAAAATATAGTAGCTAGATTGGTGGATTGAGTACAATAAATGAGCCATTTAGTAATTATTGAAAAGAAATTACTTTTGCTCAAAATGCAGACAATACAGAAGCAATGTATTTCATTCAATTAGTTGACATTAGATTACATCCAGTATGGAAACAGGCCCTTTGGCCCAACAAGTCCACACCGACCCGTATACCACCCAGACCCATACTCCTACATTTACCCCTTACCTAACACTACGGACAACTTATCATTTATTCAACTAACCTGCATGCCTTTGGACTGTGGGAGGAAACCGGAGTACCCGGAGGAAACCCACGCAGACACGGGGAGAATTATAAGGATATAATGAAAGTGAATATCAGCGTGACCACAAGATACAGTCCATGACATTTGATAGAAAAAGGAATTTGCATAACTTTGTAATTATTGAGCGTTGCTAAATAATTAACTCCTCAGGTACTGAAGCAGTCCAACCCCAAGAACAACAAGATCTGGACAATATCCAGGTTTGGGCTGACAAGCGGCAAGTAACACACATGCCACACAAATGCAGGCTGCGACCATCACATATAAGAAATGACCTAACCACCATCATTTGACATTCGATGCTGTTACCATCACTGAATACCCACTGTCAACACTATCCTGGGGATAATCATTGATCAGAAACTGAATTGGCCTCACCACATAAACACAGTGGCTACAAGAGTAATTCAACTGCTAGCTCCTGAAAGCCTGCCCAACAGCTACCAGGCACAAGCCAGGAGTGTGATGGAATACTCCCCACTTGCCTGGATGAGTGCAGCCCGAGCAACACTCGGGAAACCCGTGGCCACTTCCATCTCGTAGGACAAGGGGAAGTGGAGGAGATGCAGTGGAGGGCATCGTTGATCACGTCTGGGGGGATTCTGCGGTCTTTGAAGAAGGAGGTCATATGGGCTGTACGGTATTGGAAATGGTCCTCCTGGGAGCAGATGCGGTGGAGACGAAGGAATTGAGAATATGGGATGGCATTTTTACACGCGGCAGGGTGGGAGGACGTGTAGCTCCGTAGAGGGAGGAATAGAGCTTCTTCAAGGAAGGCATCCTTGCAAGAGGATTCGCAGTAGGTTAAAATCTTCAAGTAAGAAGTGAGGTCTGCAGATGCTGGAGATCAGAGCTGAAAATGTGTTGCTGGTTAAAGTGCAGCAGGTCAGGCAGCATCCAAGGAACATAAAATTCGACGTTTTGGGCCTTCATCAGTAATGAGGAAAGTGTGTCCAGCAGGCTAAGATAAAAGGTGGTGAGGAGGGACTTGGGGGAGGGGCGATGGAGGACGATGCCCTCCACCGTGTCTTCTCCACTTCCCGCTCCTCCGCCCTTGAGCCCCGCCCTTCCAACCACCACGAGGACAGAACCCCACTGGTTCCCACCTACCACCCCACCAACCTCCATATACAGTGTATCATCCGCCGTCATTTCCGCCACCTCCAAACGGACCCCACCACCAGGGATATATTTCCCTCCCTTCCCCTATCAACGTTCCGCAAAGACCACTCCCTTCGTGACTCCCTCGTCAGGTCCACACCCCCCACCAACCCAACTCCCAATCCACAGGAAATGCAAAACTTGTGCCCACACCTCCTCCCTTACCTCTGTCCAAGGCCCCAAGGGATCCTTCCATATCCGCCACAAATTCACTTGCACCTCCACACACATCATCTATTGCATCCGCTGCACCCGATGTGGCCCCCTCTATATTGGGGAGACGTGCCGCCTACTTGCAGAACGCTTCAGGGTACACCTCTGGGACGCCTGGACCAACCAGCCCAACCACCTCGTGGCTCAACACTTTAACTCTCCCTCCCACTCCACCGAGGACATGCAGGTCCTTGGACTCCTCCATCACCAGAACATAACAACACGACAGTTGGAGGAAGAGCGCCTCATCTTCCGCCTGGGTACCCTCCAACCACAAGGGATGAACTCATATTTCTCCAGTTTCCTCATTTCCCCTCCCCCCACCTTGTCTCAGTCGATTCCCTCGAACTCAGCACCAGCCTCCTAAGCTGCAATTTTCTTCCTGACCTCTCCGCCCCCACCCCACACTAGCCTATCACCCTCACCTTGACCTCCTTCCACCTATCACATCTCCATCGCCCCTCCCCCAAGTCCCTCCTCCCTACCTTTTATCTAACCCTGATGGACACACTTTCCTCATTCCTGAAGAAGGGCTTATTCCCAAAACATCGAATTTCTTCTGCCTTGGATGCTGCCTGACCTGCTGTGCTTTAACCAGCAACACATTTTCAGCTCTGATCTCCAGCATCTGCAGACCTCATTTTTTATTCGAGGAAATTTTCATTAACTGGTTACTTCAATTACAATGCAATCTTTACAAATAGACCAAATACTTTTTAGGCGACAACAAATTTTCTAACAACTTTTCTTGATCTCTCTCTGTCATCCCTTTTGGTTAGATGAGGTCAGGAGGGATGGAAACACGACAGTAATTTAAGATATATGTAACACAGTAAGACAGGAAAGCGAGTATGGCTCACGTTGACTCTTTGACCTCACATAGTGAAGCAACACATTCACTGCATCATAAACGTAACACATTTCAATCCCACTCACACCCTGCATGACAGAAATAAAATGTCGGTTGGTTGGACAGGCTCGATTTTGTTTCAGCTCGAGTTTGGGAGAGTGAGGGGTGACATCACTGAAGTGTCTATGATCCTGAATGTTTGATAAGGTGAATGTGGAAATGATGTTTCCTCCTGTGGGTCATTCCTGAACCAGATGGAACTGCTTTAAAATTGGGTTCACCCTTTCAGGACAGAGATGAGGAGATTTGTTTCCTCTCAGAGGGCTTTGCAACTTTGGAACTCTCTGCCCCAGATGGTGGGCTCAATGAATATTTTTAAGACACAGCTTGATAGATTCTTGTTAAGGGACGTTGGGGGAAGATGGAATACAAATCACTAACAGATCATGCCTGGCCATATTGAATGATGGAGCGGGCTTGAGGGGCAGAATGGTCACCTTCTGCTTCTTTCTCACATGAAACAGGACTGAGAGCCTTGTTGAAAATTCATTCACTGGATGCAGGTGCCACTGGCTATGGGCAGAATTTATTACCCAGAGAGGAGGTAAGAGTCAACCACATTGCTGTGGGTCAGGAGTCACATGTAGACCAGATCAGGTAAGGATGGCAATGACCCAGATAGATTTTTCTTCACAATCGAGAATAATTTCATCAGTAGACTCATAATTCTAAATGATTATTGAATTCAAACTCCTGAAACTGACTGACCACGTGGCTGTCAGTGTCTCCAACACAAGTGAATGGAAACATTGCTCAGAGCCTGTTTCTGTAACATTCAACACAACCAGGAAATGCAAAGTGAATAATTAGCTGAAAATAAAGCCACTTTTCTGTTAGAGTCAAAATCATTCAATGTTCACTTATTAAACATTATTGACTCTCAGAATATTCTAACCTGCAGAATCACAGTAAAAGGGGAATGTAAACAACATTCTTGGCAAAGACATAATGAACCAACTGCTTGTATAAAAACAGCTCAGAACAAAGGAGTTGAATCCTCCAAAAACTGACAAATCAGATTTGTAGATAGAGATTGGAATTCTTTAGAAAAATCCTTTCCCTGCTGATGGTGTGTGCTAGAAACCATTCTCAGTGTGAACCGCCACTTATTTCCTCTCAAAATAATCTGTTTCCCCTCAGAAAAGCGGGTGTGTTGCTCACTTACAGACTGACTTACAGACAAAGGAAACCTGATCAGGGACTTGCAGGTTAATTAAGCTATTAGTGACAGTCCATTGCACACAACAAGAGCTTAGACCACAGCAGATTCTAGTGAAACCAACAATGCAACGAAAAAGGCGAATTAGTCTTTATAATCATGCAGCCTCTCTCAATCAAATAATCCCAGTCAACTTCCAAACATTTTAAAACTATTAACATAAATGAATACATATTTATCTCCGTTCCTAATTTCCTCCAAAAATATGTGATTATTCTCTTCAAAATATATTTTAAATCGTCAATTCTAAATCACAATTCATTTTAAATTATTTTGCATGCCAATAATGACACTGGAAACTTTGTTACGTAGTTCAACCATTTATCCAAATATTGTTTTGGTTCATTATTGCAGTGAAGCTAAAATTAAAGTCTATTTGTTTTCTCTGATGTCCTTCCATTTCTTTATACCCTAATAACAGTGCATGGCATAACAGGTTACAAGCATTAAAATGATGTTGAATTTTCACTGCAAACCTGGTACAAATAATCACATACTATTCAGTTTATTCAATGTCGTTGATTATCAGGGTTATTTTCACTGTATGATCACATTAATTCACTTAAATAATCACATTACAATTTTTACCTCGATGGATAGGGAATGTCAAATTATTAATATTTCAAGTAAAACAAAATTCACATTTTGTTCTGTTTTATTCCAGGAATGACGGAACGTGTTACATTATTATGGGAAACAGGAACAAGTGAAGGTGATGGCTCTCAGACGTGAGGCATTAAACCCAAACAGCCAGTTGGTAATTACAGTGGGGGAGGTACCTAGTGTCCCGCTCTCCTCAGAAGGCAGTGAGGATGGTGACACTGACTGGACTGGGCTAGATGACAAAGTGCCCACACATGGACAGAGGTACAGTAATGGGTGGGATGACCCACTGCCCTGTAAGGCCCAGAAGGCTGGGTCTATGGCACTGCTCGGCATCAAAGCTCAAACTTGGACAGACAGTAGGGAGCAAAAAGTGAACTTACAGAAACCAAACCTGAACCGTTCACCTGGCTGAACTACAGATGTTGGTGAATGAACACCCAGCCTGGTGGAGAAATGGTAATATTGGGCTTTATTGGGAGAATATGGATGAATTACTTGAGGCACACAGTCTCACCGAAGATGATGTACAGACCCTCCCTCAGGCCAAGACGCTCTGAAGTGTACAGCAGAACCTGTCCCTGCAATGAGAGGGGGAGGGTGTGAACCGGTTCCCCCCAGTGCACAGCGATCAGTACCTCCAGGCATTTATAGATATTACAGGGACACACTGGGGAGGAGACAGGCTGAATGGACTAAAATAACCTTGGTGGCTCAGGGACCCAAAGATAATATCGAGGATCATACAGAGAGGAAGCCTAAGGTGTGTAAGGAACACGGGGGAATACCAAACCCCAACCTGTGATGTTGAAATATGTTTGATGTATTTTAAAGATGACATGGGATGTCATTTAACTAATTATAAACATGTGACTCCCAGTGGGAGATCATTCTAACCACATTCTGAATTGGGCCATGATATCTGAGAAAAACTCAGAAACACAGGGGAATAGCTGCAGTACAGGGAGGGGAACCAGACCCACAATGTTACAGGGGAAGCAGGAAAGGGCACATAGCCAAGGAACGGAGGCAGAGAGTGGCAGTGGCAATAGCTGCAGAAGCGTGAAAAGAAACTTTGAAGACATTCTCAGAAACAGTCCCACAACAGGAGAAACAGGAACAGGAAAAGGGTGGGCAGTAATAGGACAAGACAGAGTCTGGATGATTCAGCAGTGCCACCACACTGTATAAGACAAACATTATTAAATTCATATCATGGGTCAGCCCATATTGGGCAGGATAAAATGCAATATCAGATGACCCACTAGCCTGGAATAGGGAGAGATAAAACAAGATTTTGTCGAAGGGGTGTAGTCTGTACACAGTGTGAGCCAGAGAAATCAAACAGGATAAAATAGAGGCAGCGGCAAGGACCCAGGGGCCCAAGAGAACAAATACTGATTGATTTTACCCACACCCCCATCCCAATCCCAGGGAAGGAAATCCTGTTGGGTCCTAATAAACGGGTTTACTCTGTGGGTGGAAGCATTTCCATGCAGATTCTGGCCAAGAGAATGTAGTTAAACAGCTGTTTTGTTTGTCCTGCTTAATACTGAACAGAAATCCCATCCCCATACCACCCTCAGAGCTCAGGTACAGTAGAAGGAATGAAGCAAACACTGAAAGCTTGTCTGACTAAAGCCCTGACAGAGACAGATATATTTATATATTTATAAATATATTTGTAAATATATACCTTGCTGTACCTCTGAATATATTTATAAATCTATAAATACCTAACACCTGTTAGGTATTTATGAATTTTTGAATTCTTGTTTCAAAGTGTTGTGCTTTTGACCTGTGTTCAGGTTTTGATGTATTTGTAAAACAAATGGTTCCAATTCAGGAAGGAATTTAAGCTTAGAAAGAACACAAACTCTGTTTTATTTATTCATTCATGGCATCCTTTGTTGCCTACTCTAGCATTTATTGCTGATCCTTAAAGGCCTGGACAAGGTGACAGTGAGATGCCATTATGAACTGCTGTCATCCTTGGGGTATAGATAAACCGATATTGCTGTGAAGCCATTCCAGGAATTTCACCCAGTGACATCCAAGTCAGGATATTGTGCAACTTGGAAGGGAACTCAGAGGATGATGTCCCCAGCTTCGTGAATTCCTTTAGAAGGACTGTGGGAATGCATTGTGTTTTTCATACAAACTACTACCACTGCCCACCAATGATGAGTGAAGTGAATGTTGCAGGTGGCTGATGGAGTAAGATGCACAGGGCGTGAAGTGCATAAGGAAGCCACTTGACCATTGTGTCTGCATCAGCTGTCACCCAGTACAATCTCCTACCTCCTCTCTCTAACTCCGTATATTGTTCACTGTAAAGAAACAGTCTAGTTCCCTGAGTGAATATCTTGATTCATGTACACAGATTATAGGGTCTGCTTTGTGTTGGATGGAGTTGAGTTTCTTTAGTGTTTTAGAGCTGCAGTAATTTAGAAAAAAGTCCTTCACATTCCTGACTCATGTCTTGCAAATAGTGCAAAGGCACTGAGGAAAACTATTAGGTTGAAATTGAACATGTTTAATTGAAATCATAAACTTCCTGTGGCTGTGTGCTTCCAGCCACTTTATCTGATGAAGGAGCAGCCACAGGAAAAAAATGCGATTTCAAATAAACCTGTTGGATTATAATTTGCCATCGTATGTCTTTTATACTGTCCATCCCTGACCAACACTGGCATCTCCACAATCAGGCTTTGTGGAGTCACTGCAGATTTCCGAGCCTCTGACCTATTGTAATGACAGAGTTGATGTGGCTGGTCTGGTTCAGGTTAGGAATGATGAAAACAGCACGATGTTGACAGTGTATGATTCAATGATGACAATGCCCTTGAATGTGAGATGATTAGATTCTCTCCTGTTGTAGATGGACATTGCCTGGCAATTAAGCGCAATCAGTCCCAGGTTGACTCTTGTCAAGATCTTGCTCCACGTGGATATAGATCATTTCGGTGACTGAAGAGAAGTAAATTGTGCTGGGCATTGTACAATGATCAGAAAATGTCCCCATCCTCAACCTTCTGATGTTGACAAGTTCATTGATGAAGCAGCTGAAGATGTTTGTGTCGAAGACACCATCCTGAGGGATCCCTGCAGTGATGTTGCAGGGTTGAGATGATTGGACTCCAGTATCCACAATTATCACGCTTCGTGTTCAGGATGGCTCCAACTATTGACACTGATTGCAACTTTGCTGCTTGATGCAATACTCCATCCAGTGCTGCCTTGATATCACAGGCAGGTACTTCCCAGCCTTGTCCCAGTGTGACAAAACTACTGTGCAGTGAGTTGAGATCAGTTTGAACCCAGTCCGACAATGTACATCCTTTGCTGCAGTCAGGGGAAGGTGAAGTCACTCTCAGCTGTGACAAGTCAGTGAATACCCAGTTCAGATAAGAAGACAAGTCTCTCCCATATTCTTCGCGTTTCAAGGATGTCCCACCTTTGTCAGTGCATTTTTGTTCTGATAACACTGAATCATTGTCCACATGACCGGTCTCTGCCCAATGGGAACAATGATTTTTCCCTGCATGTTCAAAATTGAGGATATTATGGACTGGCTGATTGTCAGATTTTGATCTGCTGTTTGGTTTCCAGTTGGGAAACACAAACCAAACCATAGAATCCTGACGTGCAGAAGGAGGTAAGGGGTCCACCAACCCATTGAACACATCCCAAGCAGACTCACAGCCCCCTACCCTCTTCCCATAACTCTGCATTTCTCCCTAGCTAATCCACCTAACCTGCCATCTTTGGACTGCGGGAAGAAACCCACACAGACATGGGGAGAATGTGCAAACTCCACACAGACAATGTTGGGTGGAGTCGAACCGGGCTTCCTGGTGCTGTGAGGTAGCATTGCAAACTGCTGAGGCACTATGCCACCCCTAATTCCTGCTAATATCCCATGTAGTTTGTTAATCAGAAATCAGAAACACCATCAAAGGAGTGTGGGAGAACACACAAAAGCCCAAAGTCATGTTGTGAAATGGAGCTGAATGAAACTGGAAATGTGTGGGGCCGGTTGGAGCAGAAGGTCCTCATGAAAGCTCCTTTATTGTAATTAAAACCCTGCCCACACATTCACTCCCATTGGCTGGAGGACCAACCACATCCCTCATGCACTCCCATTGGAGTGAGAACCTGCCACACACTCACTACCGAAGCCTGGAGGACCAGGCCCCACCAGCTCCGACCTCCAGGCCCACTCCTCAGTCACTCTTACTGGCTGGAGGACCAGATCCCACCAACTGGGTCCTCTAGACCTACAAATCCCGCCCCACCCCCACATTCACTGCCAGTGGCAAGAATTCCTAATTCATGGAAATGTTGTGGAGGTCATGGTGATGAGGGTGGACAACATCACACAACAACAGGTTACAGTCCAATAGGTTGATTAGGAAGCACAAGCTTACAGAGCACTGCTCCTTTGTCAGGTAGGTACCGGAAGCTAGTGCTTCCCAATTAACCTGTTGGACTATAACCTGCTGCTGTGTGATTGTTAACTTTAATTAAAGTTTGTCAGGTACTTGGATGAGCTATGGGGGGTGGGGTTGGTTTGACCACAAAATGCTGACCTGACCTATGTAAAAACAGGACTGCAGATGCTGGAAACCAGAGTCTAGATTACAGTGGTGATGGATAAGCACAGCAGATCAGGCAGCATCCGAGGAACAGGAAAATCGATGCTTTGGGCAAAAGCCCTTCATCAGAAATAGAGGCAGAGTGCCTGCAGGGTGGGGAGATAAATGAGAGGGAGGTGGGGTGGGGAGAAAGTAGCATAGAGTACAATAGGTGAATGGGGATGGGGATGGAGATGGTAGGTCAGAGAGGAGGGTGGAGTGGATAGGTGGAATGGAAGATAGGCCGGTCGGACAGGTCATGAGAGCAGTGCTGAGCTGGAAGGCTGGAGCAGGGGTGAGGGGGAAATGAGGAAACTGGTGAAGTCCGCATTGATGCCCTGGGATTGAAGTGTTCAGAGACAGAAGATGAGGCGTTCTTCCTCCAGGCATCTGGTGTTGAGGGAGTGGAGGAAGCCTAGAACTTGCATGTCCTGAGCAGAATGGAATGGAGGTTAAAATGTTGGGCCACAGGGCGGTGGGGTTGATTGGTGCGGGTGTCCCGGAGATGTTCCCTAAAGCGCTCTGTTAGGAGGCATCCAATCTCCCAATGTAGTGGACACCATATCGGGAGAAACGGATACAATAAATGATATTGGTCAATGTGCAGGTAAAACTTTGATGGATGTAGAAGGCTCCTTTGGGGCATTGGATATAGGTGAGAGAGGAGGTGGGGGCACAGGTTTTACAATTCCTGTGGTGGCAGGGAAAGGTGCCAGCATGGGAGGGTGGGTTGTTGAGGGGCGTCGACCTGACCAGATGGTCACGGAGGCAACGGTCTTTGCGGAAAGTGGAAATGGGTGGGGAGGGAAATATATACCTGGTGGTGGGGTCTATTTGAAGGTGACAGAAATGTTGGTGGATAATTTGGTTTATGCAAAGCTTGCTGGGGTGGAAGGTGAGCACCGGCGGGGTGGTTCTGTCTTTGTTACAGTTGGAGGGGTGGGGTTTGAGGGCGGAAGTGCGGGATGTAGACGAGATGCGTTGGAGGCATCTGTAGCCATGTGGGAAGGGAAATTGCTGTCTCTAAAGAAGGAGGCTGTCTGGTGTGTTCAGCGGTGGAACTGGTCCTCCTGGGAGCAGATACGGTGGAGGCAGAGGAATTGGGAATACGGGATAGCATTTTTGCAGGAGGTAGGGTGGGAAGAGGTGTAATCCAGGTCCATGTTGGAGTCGGTGGGTTTGTAAAGAATGTCACTGTCAAGTTGGTCGTCATTAATGGAGATGTCCAGGAAGGGGAGGGAGGTGTCAGAGATGAGCCAGCTAAATTTAAGGTCAGGGTGGGATGTGTTGGTGAAGGTGATGAACTGCGCAACCTCCTCATGGGAGCACGAGGTGGCGCCAATGCAGTCATCAATATTGCGGAGGAAGAGTTGGGGATTGGTGCCATTGTAACTACGGAAGATGGACTGTTCTACTTAGCCAACAAAGAGATGGGCATAGCTGGGGCCCATTCAGGTTCCCATGGCTACCCCTTTGGTCTGGAGGAAGTGGGAGGATCGAAGGAGAAATTGTTAAAGGTGAGGACCAGTCCAGCCAAACCAATGATTTTTGGTGGAAGGGTACTGTTGTGGAGGTCGGGAGAGGAAAAAAAGTGAGGGCTTGGAGGCCATGGTCATGGCAGATGGACGTGTAGAGGGATTGGATATCCATGGTGAAGATGAGGCATTGGGAGCCGGGGAAACAGAAGATTTGGAGGAGGTGGAGGGCGTGGGTGGTGTCTCGAACGTATGTGGGGAGATCCTGGATTGGGGGATAGGACAATGTCAAGGTAGGTGGAGATGAGTTCAGTGGGGTAGGAGCATGCTGAGACAATGGTTAGGCCAGAGTGGTCAGACTTGTGGATCTTGGGAAGGACGTAGAATCGGGCAGTGCGGGGGTCCCAGACTATGAGGTTGGAAGTTGTGGGTGGGAGATCTCCTGAGGTGATGAGGTTCTGTATGGTTTGGGAGATGATAGGTTTGGTGATGGAAGTGGGTTCATGGTCGAGAGGGCGGGAGGAGGAGGTGTCTTCGAGTTAGCATGTGGTTTCAGCGATGTAGAGGTCACTGCGCCAAACTACCACTGCAAACCCTTTACCTGCTGGTTTGATGGTGAGGTTTGGATTGGAGCAGAGGAAGTGGAGGGCTGCGCGTCACGATGGTGAGAGTTTGGAGTGTGGGAGGGGATACACAGGTTGAGGTGATTAATGCATCAGCTGCTGCTGGAAATGAAGAGATCGAGACCAGGTAATAGACCAGCACGTGGTTTCCAGGTGGATGGCGTGTTTTGGAGGTGGGCAAAGGGGTCCTCGGAAGGTGGGCGGGAGTACTGGGATTATAAATGTGAGCTCGGGAGTGGCTGAAGAAGTGTTCGACATCACGGCGTGTATTAAATTCATTGATGCTTGGGCGGAGAGGGATAAAGGTGAGGAGCTGTTGTCATGGAGATAATCCTGATTGACAGCCTCCATTCAAAGCCATGAACCACAGAGTACTTTTTCCAGTCACACTGACATTTGAAATATTCGCCCACAGATGGAATGCACACCTTTCCTTCCACATGAAAAGGCCAATGATATTCAGATGGCACAAGAATTAAGATCAGATGTCAGGTTTTGAGACAGTGGGAGATGAACAAGTGTGTCTGCTGATTGTATTGGCTGGAAATATGCAGACCATGTTGCCTGTATGGTGGTGCAATGATTAATATTAAAAATGATATCAGATCTGAGGGAAATAAACTTGCAGAGTGTAGGGGACATATGGGGAATGAGAATATGGGATTCTGCTACAGACAGCCAGCTTGGATTTGATGGGTCTCTTTCTGTGGTATAATGCATTTTATTTGGACTTGCTTAACTTGCTCTGGTCACTTGCCTTCAGGGGTTAAATTATCATTGAGGTAAATCTGCTCAGTGTTCCTACTCAGACCAATACAGGCTGTCCTTCCACAGCAGGAGATAATATTTAATGCTTTATACTGGGTTCTGGGTGTTGGGGGAAATGGGGGTTGGGGGGGGGGGGGGGTAAGGGGTGTGTCCGCAGTTAGGTACACAGAACTGAACATCTGCTCCAGGGTGGTCTAACCAGAATTGTAAGTATCTCAGAACATCTAGAGCCACACCAATATATGAAATACTTTCTGACAGACTGAGGAAATGAACTATGTTCCTTCCACACCAGGGCGATGATATCCATATCCTAGTACACGGGGTAACTGCACAATGGCTGGTTGGAATTTACAAATCCTTCCCATTTCATAGAGACGTGCCTTGGACTGTCCCAATCCTGGGAATGGCTGGGTCAAAGGAATCAGACAAAACCACATCCAGCTCTGACAGTCACTCTGTTTATCAGTGTCAAAAAGTGTGGTGTTGGAAAAGCACAGCAGGTCAGGCAGCATGTGAGGAGAATCGATGTTTCAGGCATAAACCCTTCATCAGGAATGTGGGGAGGGGGGGTCTCAAGGCAGCTAACAGATCATTGGAACCTAATTATCAAAAGGTTTTCAACAGGAAACAGCAGCATTCAGACTGGGCAGTAACACACCTACATGGTGTGTGTAACAGTCTGCCAGCATTTATCTGAAATGGCAAAACACCAGTGCTGTCACACCAGGGAGAGACTGTGGAAATGTGGGGAATGTCAGAAGGGAATTCTTTACCCATCCCACCTGGAAACTGGCCAAAGCAGTCAGACTGGGGAGAAGCTGTTCACCTGCTCTGTGTGTAGGGGAAGGGATTCACTCAGGTATCCATCCTGCTGGGACACCAGGGAATTTACTCATAACTACAGTTGAAGGATTTTTTTCTCTTGTTCACACCAAGGAATGAACAATGGTTTTGGCAGTTATAATGTTAATAAAGTTTTGTATGTAGAGAACTTAGTTTTGGAAATGTTTATGACATGTTCAAAGATGTTCAGATTCACACTGGGTAGAGACTTTTATTTTCCTTTATTCATTCACAGGATGAGGGTGTCGCTGGCCTGACAGCATTTCCTGCCCATCCCTAATTGCCCAGAGGGCAGGTAAGAATCAACCACATTGCTGTGGGTCTGAGCTCACAATGTAGGCCAGACCAAGTAAGGATGGCAGCTTCCTTCCTGAAAGGGCATTCCTGAACCAGATGGGGTTTTCTGACAATCGATTAATGGTCATCATTAGACACTTATATTCCAGAGGTTCCTTTTAATTGAATTCAAATTCCCCCATTTGCTGCAGCAGGCTTTATACCCAGGTCCCAGAATGGTATCCAAGGCTTAGGATAAACTGTCTAGCAACAATACCACTAAGCCAATACTTCCCCACATCGCTGTCCATCTGTACAGAGTGAACAGTGATTTTCTGGTTCATCATGACTGGTTAATCACACATGAGTTTGCTGAATAATTGCAGGAGTTGGATTTTGATGGGCTATTGACATCCATCTCTGAACCATGTATTCTGGGTTTTTTTTCTGATGATGATTGCAAACACCATCAGTCTTGTTATCTTTTGGGGATAAAAACAGATTCAATTAGCTTTCTGTTAAATGCATAGCAATAAAGTCTATTCCATAACTCTCAGGCTGATTAGTTTCTTTTGAAGGGGTCTCCATCTCCCCAACCTCGTCCATTCTCACCCCCAAGAGTGCAATAATCTCATAGAGTCTCTTTATGTCAATGAATGAGACAATCTGAACAGCTGCTTCTTTCCCTACTCTCTATGTCAAGTTGGCTCTTAATCTCCCGTTGCTGCAGTTGTGATCCTGCATCATTGTATAGTTTTGCTCGTATTTCATTTATTGGCCTAACCGTGTTCATGATATTGCATGTAGCTTCTTGTACATCTGATTTACAGTGCAAGAGAATCCCAGCCCCATGGAGTGCACACTCAATTCCATGTGGGAAAACCAGGACACTTCTTGTGTGAGTGGCAACCACAAGAACACGGAGGTGACACGGGAAATGTCAGGAACACACGTTTGACCGCAGTTAAAGTACTGCACACACTTCTGATCCCCACTTTCCAGAGTTGATGTGATCACACCAGAGAGGGTACAGAGGAGATTGATCAGAATGCTTCTGCAATTGGAGAATTTCTGCTCTGAGGAAAGGTTGGATAGGCTGGGGATGATTTCTGAGGAGGATGAGCTGAGATTTAATTGAAGTGATAAAATTTGATTAGATTAGATTACTTACAGTGTGGAAACAGGCCCTTCGGCCCAACAAGTCCACACCGACCCGCCGAAGCACAACCCACCCATACATTTACCCCTTACCTAACACTACGGGCAATTTAGCATGGCCAATTCACCTGACCCGCACATCTTTGGTGCTGTGGGAGGAAACCGGAGCACCCGGAGGAAACCCACGCAGACACGGAGAGAACGTGCAAACTCCACACAGTCAGTCACCTGAGTCGGGAATTGAACCCAGGACTCAGGGGCTGTGAGACAGCAGTGCTAACCACTGTGCCACCGTGCCGCCCAAAAAATGCTGAGAAATCCAGATCAAGTGGATAGGAAGGAGCTATTCATTAACAGAGAGGTCAGAACCTGTAGGTTTTACATTGAAGCTAATTCTCAGAAAGAAGGGGAGGGGAGAATTCATTTCACTCGGAGATGGTGGGGAGCAGGGACTCACTGATGGGGTGGCAGAGGCAGTAACCAGCATCACATTAGAATAAAAGGACATGGATGTAACTGAAACGCTGGAACATACAGGGCTATGGTCTAAAGTCAGCAGAATGGGATCAATGTGATTTATTTGACATTTCTCCAGAATATTAAACTCAAGTCCAATTTGAGAATTTATGAGCATTATCAGACTTGATATCCAAATGTCGGAATAAATTTATCGGGAAGTTGCAGCACAGATATAGGCCATTTTGCCCATCCTCTAGGTTTTGGCTGTAATAGAATTTTCCAGACTTTCTGTACTTACCAATTGCAGCAACAATTGCAGACTCTGAACTCGGCCCTATGTGTTATAATCTGTTTTATTTTTCATTGACAGCTGCACACCTTGTTTCCTTGTATCTTTCCCAGCCCTGACTCCATTCCCCGTGGCCTTGAGGGATTACCATTTCTGCTGGTTAATCTCTCCTGCCTTCCCCCGTGTGACAGAATGTCTTTTTGTCCTTGTCTGACCCCCACCTTCCTCACAACCTGTTACATTTCTGATGGTTCCCAGGCCTCTGTGACTTCACTGTGTCCCCTGGATCAGTGGCACGAGTTTTGAATTCTCGTCCTCCAGAGATAATTGGAAAACTTTCCGGTTGCAGTTTCCCCCAGATTTTATTTTTAAAAACAGAGCATTTGTGTCAGAGTCAAATATTCGTGAGCCTTCATCCACAATTCCGAGCATTTGGATGTAATCCGTGACCCTCCCACAGATGTGTAGGTTTGCTCTATTGGCCATGCTAACACGGCCTGTAGTGTGCAGATTCAGCCGGTTGGGTGAGCCATGGTAAATGTGGGGTTAAGGAGATAGGGTGGTAAAGCAGGTCATTGCAGGCTCGATGGATCGAATAGCCTCTTTCTCCACCTACGGGATTCTGTGATTCTAACTAGTTGTGATTGTCGTCACGTTTTCCTAATGCCAGGTTCATTCAACTCAGGTACACATGCTGCCTCTGTGTTTCTGTGGGTGCTCACTCAATCCTTTCTTTCTGTTTTACAGCAATTTCACACTGTATGTGAGGGTGAGAATGAATTTGTAAATACAAATACTCTAACCGAAACCCGCACAGGTCAGGACCTGTTTCTGCTGCTGGAATCACTCACAAGGAACAGAAAAATAATAAAGGATTCATCACAAATCTTACAGGAACATAGAGATTATAATTACCAGGATAGGCTTAACAGCTCAAAATGTTTTTCTCAAGAAAAGAGGAGGCTGAGGGACAGCCTGTCATAAGTAGGAAACTTTGTTTTTATGGGCTCAGAGATTTGAGGTTGGAATCATTGGGTCTGAAGCATGTTTCATTGCCCCAGGTCAAAGTTGTGATCTAAATGTGTATCTTTCTTTTGTCTTTCTGTCTGAGTTAACAATCAGATGGGTAGGTCAGTGTCTGAGTATCTTACCAAATCCCTGATTGAATCTGTCTCC
The DNA here is from genome assembly GCF_020745735.1 of Hemiscyllium ocellatum. Classification (NCBI taxonomy): domain Eukaryota; kingdom Metazoa; phylum Chordata; class Chondrichthyes; order Orectolobiformes; family Hemiscylliidae; genus Hemiscyllium; species Hemiscyllium ocellatum. The sequence goes on along the minus strand of NC_083447.1, from coordinate 26,106,001 downwards.
CCCCACAAACTCAGGTGCCTCACTATTCACTGGGTCACAGAGAAAGTCTGCCGTTACAATGAGAACTGTCTTTGCTGTCGCCTCTCCTTGTAGTTCCGTCTAATCCCAACTTCCCTTCATCAAATCGCAGCTGCCGCTAGTCCTCCCACATGGGCATGTTGAAGAGCATGGCAGGAGAATGGATTGAAACCGAGAGTTCAATAGCCAGAATGAGAGAGGAAGGAGGAAATAAATGGGGTTTTTGGATCCCAGGGGATACAGACTCCGGGCTGAGTCCTTTGAGAGCATTCCCGCAGTAATACGAGACAACATTCCACGATGAGAGTTAAACCCGGGTGGCGGGAGAGGGAGCCACAGAACATTAGCAGGTTTAGTTCAAACACAGGAGGTTTGTTCAGTCAGGAACAGTGTGTTAGACATGGAGGTGAAGTGAACAGTGAGGGGAAATGTTGCCGAAAGTTGCAGATGGATAACTTTCGTTGGAACAGGAGGAGACCAATCAGACCCGCAACCCTGCTCTGCCATTCAATGGATCATGGCTGATTTGTGGCCTGACTTGCAATTATCAAAACCCTCTAAATTCCTCAATAAACTCCTCTGCAACAGACAAGATGAATATTGAAAAACTAACCATCTGCAAATCCTGGCAAATCAGAAACAAAAACAAACACTGCTGGAAAAAAGTTCATCAGAACTGGCAGCATTTGTGGAGATTGAAACTTTGGGACTAGTGACTGGTCAGGTGACCAGCTGCAGCTGACCATTCTGCCGTTTTTGTAACACTCTCTGGAACAGGTTCTGGTGCGGGGGGAATGAGACTGTCAATAATAACTGAGAGAAACAGGAGGACATACTCAATCAGAATAAAACCCATTTTGGTCTTTCACTTTTAATTCAACTGCAAAAATTATTCATTATTGTTTCTGAAATAGGATAATAGACCAGAAATCAACTCTTCATGTCATTGGGCCTGGGAAACTGTGTTAATTTTGACCTGGTCCAGCCGACATGTGAATCCAGACCCTGAATAATGGGGTTGACTCTGAACCATCTCCTGGGCAGTCAGAATGGATTATAAATGCTGCCCCAGCAAGTGATGCCGTCATCCCACGAACAAACAAAACAAATCCAATCACTGTGGTTACTTGTGAACTCGCTGGTGTTTCATCAAGCTGGATATCTGAGTGAATTTCTTCCTACACTCTGAGCAGATGAATGGCCTTAACCCAGTGTGTATTCACTGGAGTACAGTGAGGCTGGATGGTGGACTGAACCCAGTCCTACAGTGAGAGCACCTGAATGGTCTCGCACTGGTCTTCTGTGACCAGGGGAGATGGTATTCACAATTCCGGGGAATGGTGGGTACAGATACTTCCAAGAGGGATCCAGTGAGTGTTGATTGGGAGAAACTGTTGACATGCATGAAAGAATCAATAATGAGGAGGCACTGATGTAGAGGGATTGACAAAAGAAGCACATGTGACATGAGACAAAACGCTTTCATGCAGAGAAAGATTATAGTCAGGAATGCACTGCCAAAGAGTGTGGTGGTGTCAGGTACAATTGGAAGAGGACGAATGGGAAGGTTTATGGGGTAAAGGTAGAAGAATAGCATTCGGTGAGGTGATCCTTTGGGGAGCTGATGAGCCAATCAGCCTTCTTTTGCGCAGTAACAATTCTGTGCACATTTCATTCGGAGCCCTCTGAGGAAATATCAGGGCAGGGTTTGTAAAGACGTCAGATTGAATGACGGTCTCGGTGAACAAAAGTGAGACACAGACACAGAGGGGTTTTGGGATGGATTGAATCAAATGTTATCAATTTGCACAGCCCCCGACACTACAGCAGTTACAAACGGGAGTGATCAAGAGAGTGGAATTAGAGCAGCAAATACATCTTAAACATTTATGCAGCTAAAGGGGATGCTGGGTAAAGATACCACAGTTAGTGCTGATTTCATTCCAGACACACCAACCAGGGAGCACATCCTTCCTGTATCTGTCCTACCGAGCTCTTGAAGAATTTTATTCATTTCAAGTGTTGCATTTTAGATACTCCAGAGAAGACAGTTTCATGCTCTTCAATCTCTCCTGCCAGGGCAATGCTGTCATCAGAATTCAAATCACTGATGCATGTTACTGGCTGCTACATGGACTGGAACTGGCAATTGAGATTGTAAGGTTACTGTATAAAATATTTTCAGTTGTATTGCTAGATGCATGAGGGGCTTTAAGGAAAAACACAACTTACGGGCATTGAGTGTCAGAGCACTTCCTGTTGTGGGGGCATCCTGTTCAGATACAATTTATTGACAATTGTTAGAACTGACTTGCACCATCTCCATAGAAGTGGTCAGAGAATTATAACTGTCATCAGAGCAGAGAAAGGCACATTACTGACATCATTGCATTAGTCCAAATTTAGAAATTCAGGAGAACTGATGGGAGAGCTGGTGTTGGGAGTTGTAGTGATGATAGGGAAAACCTTGTTTTACAGAGAGAGTTCCCAGATGGGAAACTCAGCTTTAACATCACATCAACTGCAGAGTCATCCAATTCTGCAGGTCCTGATCCTTATCGGTAATATGGAAGGGGAAAGCAGAATTTCCAGCCCAGAGAAATCATTCCCATGTTTCGCATGTGGTCGAATATTTAACTGGTCATGTGATCTGGGAAGACACCATTATGACGGGACCAGGGCGAGTGTATGCAAAAGTGGGGATTGGAGGAAGGAATTTACTTACCCCTCCCAGCGGGATACTCACCAACACAGTCACACTGGGGAGAGTCCCCTCATCTGCCCCATGTATGTGAAGGGATTTACTTGATTTTACAATCTGCTGACACACCAGAGATGGCACAGAGATTTAGACCCTCCGCCTGCTCAATGTGTGAGAATGTATTCATTCAAATCTTCCACCTGCGGAGACATCAGTGCATTCTCAATGGGGAGAGGTCTTTCACCTGCTCAGTGTGTGGGAAAGGATTCACTTAATGATCTGCTGAAACACCAGCGAGCTCACTCTGGGGAAAGGTCATTCACTTGTTCCCAGTGTGGGGGAAGAGATTCACTCAAATGTACCACCTGCTGAGACCCCAGTGAGCCCACAAAGAGGGAGAGGCCATTCAGATGCTCAGTGTGGAAGAAGGGATTCAGTTATTTATCCTGCCCCCTGAGACCCAGTGAGCCCACACCGGGGAGAGGTCATTCAGATGGTCAGTGTGAGAGAGGGGATTCAGTGATTCATCCCATCGCCTGAGACCCCAGCAGATTCACACTGGGTAGGAATTGTTTACCTGCCTGTGTGACAAGGGATTTGCTGAGTTTTCAACACAACTGCGAGCCCAGTAAGTGCACACAGGGAAGTGGTCATCCCCCTGCTCCATGTGGGGTAGAGTTCACACACCACTGCAGGACTCTTGATTCTGCAGTTACTGTTCATCACAGTCAGGACTGGACGGTGTTCATGATGACACTGTTGGAGTATTGATGTTGTGGTTGGTAATCACATTAACTGGGCTGGAGTTGACAGAATTTACATTGCCATTTTCTGAACTTTAGGGTGTCTCTCTAGGCAGTAAGTCTCCGCAAACAGCAATGTGACAATAAGCACTGATCATCTGTTTTGATTTAAATTATGATCGCAGCACTGCTGCTTCATAGCACCACGTACAGCCTTGGAGTCTAGCATTGCTCAATGTGGAGTTCCACATTCTCCCCATGATAGTGTGTGTCTCCTGCAGGTGCTGTGGTTTCCTCCCACAGTCCAAAGATGTGCAGGTTAGGTGGAGCAGTCGTGCTAAATTGTATAGTGTCCAGGATTGTGCAGACTAGGTGGATCAGCCGTGAGAAATGCAGTGTTACAGAGATGGAGTGCTCTTGGCGTGATGTTCTCCGGCTGGTCGGTGAGGTTTGATGGGACAATGCTCTCCTTCCACACTGTAGGGACTATATTCTTTGATTGAGGATAAAGGCTACACAGTAGGGAGTCCTTGGAGAAGGAGCATGTGGTGTGTATCAATAACCTAGATGCCTTTAAATAGCGGTGGGCACCGCAGGGGATACAGTGCTTTACCTCCACCGCTGCCCCCTCCCCACAACTCTACTTTGATTTGGTCCCTTCTCACTCCGTCACTTGTAATGGTTTGTTTTGCGCGTAATGGGCTTTGTTTATAAATAATCAATTGGTTACACGGATGTGTTCCTGATTATACATTCACAAAAAGCAAAATAAAGGAATATTCCATTCTGCTGGTGGGAAGGTTGCTCAGCTGTGTGAGATAACATTTCTGAATCGGAGAATGGGGAAAAAAAAGAACGCTTCACAGCTCACAGAACGAGAACTGAATAGCAGTTAAATCAAACCAAAGGTTCAGACAGGGAGGGAATATTTCCCTGGAGCTTGAGTAGATGGAAAGTGGTGATGTCCGGGAATAGACAGGATTTTGTTCTAAAGGGCATTTCAAATTCTAAAAACTGTTCTATTCAGAGAGTTTCTTTTCTTTTAGTTTTATATATTGTGGAATAAGTTTTTACTTTAAAAAAAAAGCAAATTCACAAACCATGTGTTAAAGACACTTGTTAAATAAAATCCATCAAACCAGCCCTCGCTGAAACCGGATGTGGAAGTGCATTCGCCTGGAGAATCCCTGCCCACTCCTTCCTACCCGGGCTCCATGACTATATACATACCTGGGAGATAGCAGCAGGAGACCATTCAATGGGAAACAGCTGACCATCCAGCTCAGTCGCCTGTTCCTGCTGTGTTCCAATCCCCTTTCATAACTTTACCTCAAAGATCTATATCTAACTCCTCCTTTGGCTTCACTGCCTTTTGTTCCAGTGATGTTGCGGTGTTACTGTGTGGGTGTAGGCAGGGGTAATGTGATAGTACTGCCTCCTGGAGGATGCACTCAGCGTCCCTCATCATCCTGCAGTAACATCAACTGGGTTTCAGCAACTAGACATAGAAGCCATTTCCAGGATATAGGCATCACTGGCTCAGCCAGCATTTATTCCCCATCTCTAGTTACCCTTGAAAAGATGGTAGTGAGCTGCTGTCTTGTACAATTCACAGTCCATTTGGCGCAGAGAGACCAACAATGCTGAGAGGAGAGTGTGCAGGATTTTGGCCGAGTGATTCTCTATCTTTGGTTCTTCCAATGCTGGTTAACTTAATCGCAATCTGCACGTGATTTTGAGATTTCAGTCTGCAAATCTTCACCATCTAGCCCCCTTATAAAGGAATATGTACAGGTTAGAAATTGAGAACAGACAATTCTAGTTTCTCTGGAATATCTTTTTATCCCCTTTCTTCCCCTAAAGCTGTAACCCTCCAGCCCACTTACTCTCTCCCACCATTCTGACTCTGCTACCCCCGAGTGTACACCCTTCCCATTTTCATGGAGTTGTTGATAAACAGATCTATGCCACCACTTCCCGTCCCTGGTTGAACTCTGCACCCTTTCTGGGTTCACTTCCTTTCCCTTCAGCTGCTGCAAGTCAATAATGTAACAGCAGAATGAAACAAAGAAAACAGACAGGGAGGTGGCAGATCCTGGACAGAAGAGGAACCTTCAGTCTGGGAGAATGGGTCACATCCTTCTTTGTTTCTCATTGGTCGATTCCAGTGTTATGACAAGTTGGGGATGGAACTTGGTCCCATGTGGGTGTGGTGACACTTTGACCCTCCAACAGACCAATACTACAAGCAAAAACGTTCCTCCTCCGGACAATCACAGCGTGAAATACTTTCCACTAGTTACCCCAAAGCACGTGCTCCAAAACCCACCCACATTCTGTACGTGTGCAGTGCTGGGTTTCCCCACAGACGTGTGGTCCCTGCCTCGGAATTTGGGAGTTGCAGTCCTCATGCAGCCACTGGAGCCCTGTCTCTGGAACATGAATGAAAAGTGTGGGATGGAGGATGTTGTGTATCGGATCTCCATTCAGACACATGGGGCATGTGGGCTGTCACTGGGATTTACTGAGACATCCGCTTAGACAACCGGATTTCTGACATAAGGAACATAGATTCAGCCAATTGGGGGATAGGGAGGTTAATAAGGCACAGTAGGTTTTAAGCAGAGGTGGCTCAGTGGCTAGCACTGCTGCTTCACAGCGTCAGGGACCTTAGGCGACTGTGTGGAGTTTACGCATTCTCCCCATATTTGAAAGGTTTCGTGCAGTTCTCCAGTTTCCTCTCTCAGTCCAAAGATGTGCAGGTTACATGGATTGCCCATGCTAAATTGCTGACAGTGTCCATGCACGTTAGCCATGGGAAATGCAATGTTACAGGAAACGAGTGGGTCTGAATGGGATGCTCATCATAGGGTTGGTGTGGACTCCATGGACGGGGGACTCTATTCTATTCTCATGAGGAAGAATGTACTTGTCTCAATGTGTTGTGAATATGTGGAATTCCCTATTCAAAATGCGGTGGATGCCAGGTCAATGAGCCGATTTAATGAAGAGATACTAATGTTGAATTTGTAATGAGATGAAGGGTGAGAGAGAGCAGGTGGGAAAATCCAGCTGAGACCGAGGTGAGCTCAATCATCACCGTATTAAATGATGGGGCTGGTTCGAAGGGCTGCATTGCCTCTCCTGTGCCCAGTGCTTATCTTCTTACGGTAATAACTGGAAAGCTGAATCCAAAACTCACCACCTTCACCAAAGGAGATTTTTGGAAAATACAGGATAATCAGGTGGATTAGCGTTCCAAACTTAGATAGTGAGGAAGCATGTGGGAGATAATGATTTTGCAATTTTAAACTGAGGGGAGACAGTGATTTATGGTTTTAGATTGTGTCGTACATTCACAGCGTCCAGAATACTCTGTTGTGAATATCTATCCTGTACTTTATTACAAAGCCAAGGTCACTGACAATGAACTGCACAACACCAAGGAAACATCGCCTCAGCTTGTAACCTGATAAAAGACTTGTGATAAGTATGGTTGAATTTCGAACACAGATACAAAGCTGGAAGATTAGGTCGAATCCCAAGATCCTGTGCTTAAACAAAGGAGACTACAATAGGATAAGGCAGGAGTTGGCTATTGTAGACCGGAAGCAAAGACTTTACCGTGGGAAAGTTGACGGACAGTGGAGGAATACCAAAGCAATTTTTTGAAGTGATCAGCAAAAGTATATATCAGTGAAAACGAAGGACTGTAGGAAAAGGAGTAATCTGCCACGGGTGGCTCAGGAAATAATGGAGTCTATCAAATTGAAATAGAAGGCATACAAACTGGCAAAGACCAAGGAGAAACTACGAGATTAGAAAAACTTTAAAGATCAACAGAAAGCTAGATGGGATTGGGGGAGAAAAGTGAGTAGCTATCCCCAGGGCCAGAATAGCAGTTTACACTGCTAAAGGGGAACCTATTGTGTGGGGAACATGTGGCCTCTGTAATTCGTTGAAGCACTTAACTGTTACCATAGAGATAATCCTGATTAAGTTAAACATCACTCCAAAAGCTTGTACTTCCAAATAAACCTGTTGGACAATAACCTGGCGTTGTGTGGTTTTTAAACTTTGTCCACCCCACCCTAACACTGGCTCTTCCACAGCAGAATCCTGACAGACAGCTCCACTGAAACTGAAGCGTCTGTCAGATACTTGAGGGAGCCATAGGGACGTGAGGGGAGGGGTATGTGGTTTAACCACAAAGTGCTGAACTGAACTAGACTTTCTAACTGCCGTTGCCATGGAGATAATACTGAGAGACAGTCTCTATTCAAAGTCCCAAACCACAAAGGTATAAGAATGGGAGCTTTACATCGGACAGGCGGGGAGTTACCTGATGCGGCCTGGAGGTGTTTTGCATGAACGCTATCCAGGTAACTGCCATGTCTCAACAATACAAGACTTAAAGAAGACCTCGCAGAGTTCTGTACCTAGTTGTTGCTATCCAGTAGGGTTCAGGAATATGAGTACACAGCAGTCAGTCTTCACAGTGAAGGATACGAAGAACATGGCAGTAATTGATAAGGAGACGGAGGAAGGTGAGGATAGAGAAACAACCATTATCACAAAAGCGTTAGAGGGGCAAGCTAATGGAGCTAAAGGTAGATAAGTCTCATTGCCCTGATGGAATACGTCCCAGGATACCAACAGAATTAGTGGGAGAAATAGCAAATGCACTTAGAGTCATAGCATCCTACAGCAGAGACAGGCCCTTTGGCCCATGCCGACCAGAATGTCCATCCACGCTAACCCCATTTCCCTGAATTTGGCCCATCTGCTTCTGACCCTTTCCTATCCATGTATTTGTCCAAATGTCTTTGACCTGTTGTGAGTGTACCCACCTCAACCACTTCCACTGGCAGCTCAGTCCATATACATACCACCCTCTGTGTAAAACAGTTGCCCCTCAGCTTCTCTTTTATTCTTTCTCCTTTAACCTTAAACTGATGCCCTCCAGTCCTTGATTCCCTGGGAAAAAGACTGACTGCATTCACCTTATCCATGCCTCTCATGGTCTTATACACTTCTAGAAAAGAATCCCCTCAGTTTCCTGTGCTCTAAACATAAAATCCTCACTTGTCCAACCTCTCCTATAACTCTGAACCTTGATCCCTGACAACATTGTTGTAATTTTTTCTGCACGTTTTACAGTTTAATAACTGAAACCTACACTACATTCCTCACATTTCCAGTGCTTCCCCACGGTGCTGGAACCGACGTGACAACGCCAATGGATTACAATCCATGATCGAGAATGAACTCCTTTACAACAATCCCGTTTTCATAGTGTTTCCCAAGGTGCAGGTCTCCTTGTGTCTTTCTGGTTGTATGGTTAATTAAAGACTTGTCTTTCTACAAAGCAAAGCTGTGGCTTAATTGTTCCTGAGAAATGTGCCATGATTTTTCAGACTTTCAAAAACAAATGAAATCTCTCTCCCCAGTCACCATGCTGACATGGACTTGGTTGTGTCTCAGTAATTTTTTTCCCAGCCACACACATTTGAAATATTCGCCCACGGACAGAATGCACACCTTTCCTTCCACAAAGGCCAATGATATTCAGATCGGCACAGATCAAGTAACGATCAAAACTGAACAGGAAGTTCAAATCCACCCTTTCAGTACTCTACAACAAAGAAAACAAGTTACCACTGTTAATACAGGATGGAAATTCATAAGACAATTATAGTTTTAAACTGTATTTTCCTTGTTCCCCCAAAGCTTTAAATCTCAGTCTCACAATTTCTGTCTTTTGTGACTGAAATCCTGTCTGCAGACTAAGAACCAAACCAATGAGTCTGACTCTGCGTCCACTGGGGGGGGGGGGGGGGGGGGGGGGGGGGGGAAGAAAGAGAGGTGGGGTGGTCGAATCCTCTGATGAGAACAATCCTGCACACACCGCTTCCTGCACACACTGGCCAAAACCCATCGTACTAATATGAACCAAATTAGAATTCTAATTGCAGGCCCATCCTTGTCCTTTCCATAATAATCCTGAATCTTCACAAGAGTTCTGATATCTTTCTACAAAACGCTGCACCACTGACAGTCTGATCATGTGTCAGGGTGCCAGGAAACAGGCCATTCCCCTGGGTTCTGTTCCCAGAGGGAGGAAGATGCCGAGGACAGATTAATCCCTCACACCCACAGCCTCCTTCCGAGGCACTGACCTATACTGTGCTCCCACATACTCCCACAGTTGGCCAGCACTGTGCCTGTGCAATGGTCTCCCTTCCTACACCACATGCTCCCGATCATACAGGAGCCTGGGTGATTGACAGCAGCTGCTGCCCAATATATCAGAATCCCTATAGTATGAAAACAGGCCCTTCAGCCAAACAAGTCCATACTGACCCTCCAAACAGTAACTGACATAGACCCATACCCCAACCCTATATTTATCCCTTCCTAATACAATGGGCAATTTAGAATGGCCAATTCACCTGTCCTGCACATCTTTGGATTGTGGGAGGAAACCGGAGCACCCGGAGGAAACTTGCTCAGACACAGGGAGAATGCGCAAACTCCACACAGACAGTTGCCCGTGGCCAGAATCGAACCCGGGTACCTGGTGCTGTGAGGCAGCAGTACTAACCATTGAGCCGTCTCTATAAAATGGAGGGTCCAGGGCTGGAGGACTGGGATAATGGGATTGTAAACAATGAATGAATGTGGAGGACACTGGGGGATGGACAGGTCAATGAGGGACAGGATCAGTGCAGCAGCAGGAGGGGATCCCGGACAAACTGAGCAATGGGAGAGTCTGACTGGGGAGAAACTACAGGAAGGTTCTGTTTAGAGGCTCAGGCAGGGACAGCTGGGAGACAGTATGGCCTGGTGGTTCGGGCATGTTTTCTAATCATCCTCTTAAAAGATGCTGCTCCTGAACTCTGAACCTGATCCTCCTGGTCCAGAGGTAAGGACACTGCCACCATTTCCTGGTGGGAAAGGGATACGGGGACTACCTTTCAAAAGGTTTCAAAAACCTGTGTTGGCGATATTAACAAGACTCAATACACAGTCACTAACAAAATGCTGGTGTACTTGAACTTCATCCAGAATATTAACACCTATAACTGGGCAACGTAGACCCCAATGTACAGAGTTAAATCCTGGATATTAATAACAGCTTTGTGCATGGGAAATCATGTCTCATGAATCTGACTCAGTTTTGTTTGAAGAAGTAAAAAAGAGGATTGCTGAGGTCAGAGCATGGACATGATCTACATGGACTTCAGTAAGGCGTTCGACAAGGTTCCTCAAGGGAGAATGGTCAGCAAGGTTAGATCGTATGGAGTACAGAACTGACCCGAAGGTAGAAGGCAGAGGGTGCTTTTCAGGCTGGAGGCCTGTGACCAGTGGAGTGTCACAAGGATCGGTACTGGATCCACTACTTTTCGTCATTTACATTCATGATTTGGATGTGAACATAAGAGGTATTGTAAATAAGTTTGCAGATGACACCAAAATGGGAGGTGTAGTAGACAGTGAAAAAGATTACCTCAGAGTACAAGGGGATCTGGATCAAATGGTGAATGGGCTGAGGAGTTCAGTTTAGAAAAATATGAGGTGCTGCATTTTGGAAAAGCAAACTTTAGCAGGCCTTTAGTTTATAGTAAGTTCCTCGGGAGTGCTGCTAAACAGAGTCCTTAGGAGTGCAAGTTCATAGTTCCTTGAAAGTAGAGTAGCAAGTAAATAGATTAGTGAAGGCGGCAGTTGGTCGGCTTGTCTTTATAGGTCAGAGCATTGAGTATAGGGATTGGGAGGACATATTGCGGCTGTACTGGATATTGATTCGGTAACTTTTGCAATATTCCATAGAATTCTGTTCTCCTTCCTATCAGATGGATATTGTTAAACATGAAAGAGGTCTGAAAAGAAGTGTAGGATGTTGCCAGGGTTGGATAGGGTGTTTTCTTTGGAGCTTCAGAGGCTGGACAGTGACCTGAAAGAGATTTTTAAAATCAGGCCGGGCATGGATAGGGTAAATAGACAAGATATTTTCCCTCCAGTGGGGGAGTACAGAACTAGGGGTCTGCGAGGAAGGGTAGGCAGACAGGGAGTGGGTGGATTGACAGGGGTGGGACAGAAATGGGTGGGGAAAGAGAGGGGGGATAGAGAGGGGTGGCACAGAAACAGATGGGGACAGAAAGTAGGATTAGAGGGGAGGGGAACAGACGGGGGAACGGGGGGGTGGAGAGACAGGGTGGGCGACTGACAGGAGGGGGCAACTGACAGGGGACGGTGGGTGTGACCAACAGGGTGGGGGGCGCGACTGACAAAGGTGGGGGGAAACAGAGAGCGGGGGATGGGGGGGGGGGGGGGGGGAAAAGATGGAGAGTTATTTTATAGAACTACAACTCAACCCTGTTCCTGTTTTCTCCTCCTCACCTTAATTCCCTCTGAAGGGCTCAGAACAACTGCATAGTTCCTGGAAAGTAGAGTTTCATGGAGATCAGGTGCTGAACGTGGCATTTGGGGCACTAACATTGAATGGAATGTGCTGATCAATGAATGGACTCTGGTTCGATTCCACTGTCTGTGTGTTATTTGCACATTCTCCGTGTGTGTCTGCGTGGGCTGCCTCTGGGTGCTCTTAATTTCCTCCCACAAATCCAAAGACATGCAGGTTAGCTGGATTAGCTTTGGGTAATGGTAGGTTACAGAGTTAGGGTGGAATGCTGTTCCGATGGTTGGTATGGTCTCTTGGGCCGAAAGGCCTGCTTCCACACTGTAGGGATTCTGTCACCGAGTATAGGGGTTAGGAGGTCACGTTGTGGCTGAGTAGGGCATTGGTCAAGCCAGTTTTAGAATACTGCATTCAATTGTGGTCTCCCTGATTTCAGAAAGATGTTACCAGAATAGGACTCAACCTCTTCATGACAAGTTCTTGGGAAGTGTTGACAAACAAACAGATCATGCAGTGTAGGTTAACAGTTCCTTGAAAGTGTAGTTGAAGGTAGACAGATCAGTGAAGGTGGCGTTTGGTATGCTAGCTGTTGCTGGGCAGTGCATTGAGGATAGGAGTTGGGAGCTCATGTTTCCCTTGTACAGTTTATTGGCTCGGCCACTTTTGAAATGCCCAGACTGCTTTCAATTCCAGTCTCCCTGCTATAGAAAAAGATGTTGGGAAACTTGAAAGAGTTCAGAAAAGATTTACAAGGGTGTTGCCAGTATTGGAACATTTGAACCATAGGGAGAGGCTGAATAAGCTGAGGCTATTTCCCTGCAGCACTGGACACTTTAGGTGGCTTTAATCGAACTTTATAAAATTATGAGGAGCAATGATACGGTGACTAACCTTGGTTTCTTTTTTCCCAGGGTAGGGGAGTCCAAACGAATAATGTAAATCTTTTTTCCAAGATGAAAATGACAAATTCTACACATTTATGAGAGGGAGCAAGTTTAAAGGATATGAAAACCGAAACAACTGCAGGTGCTGTAAACCAGGAAGAGAAACAGAAGTTTCTGGAAAAGCTCAGCATGTCGAGCAGCATCTGTGAAGAGAAATTAGAGTTAACGTTTCTGAGGAAGGGTGACCAGACCCATAACTTTAACTGATTTTTCTTCACAGATGCTGCATGACTTGCTGGGCATTTCCAACAATACCTGAGCAAGTTTAAAGGGAGTTGTGTCAGACAATTTTCTTATGCAGAAGGTGGTCAGTGACTAGAATGTATTCTCCTGGGAGATGGGATAAGCAGAAACAATCCACAATGTTTAAGATGCATTCGGACAGACACATAAGCAGGCATAGGTTATCAGGGATATGGATCATGTTACAGGTAGAGGAATTAGTCTGGTATGGCATCATGATGTGCACAGACACGGTGGGCTGATTACTCTGGTGCTGTAATTGTTATGTTTTCCAGGGGGTAGAATGGTTTTTGAAGGAGTAACAAAAATGATTGATGAGGGCAGACTGGTCGACATGATCAACGTGGACTTTAGTAAGGTGCTCTGCAAGCTTTCTCATGGAGACTGGTGAGCAAGTTTAGATCTCATGGAATAAAGCGGAGACCAGCTATCGGAGTACAGAACTGGCTCAAAAGGTGGAAGACAGACAGTGGTGGTGGAGGGATGCTTTTCAGACTGGAGGCCTGTAGAGTGTCACAAGGATTGGTGTGTATCTCCTATTTTCCGTCATTTATATCAATGATTTGGATGTAGACATACGAAGTATTAGTAATTTTGCAGATTACACCAAAATTGGAGGTTTAGTGGACTTGGAGCACTTGGAGACAGAGAGCTGTACAGCTCCAGGTTTTGTTGACTGATTCCTGGGATGTCAGGACTGATGGATGAAGAGGGACTCAATCCTCGTTTAATCCTCCTTTCCTTTGGTTTTCGGAGCCGCTGACTACATCACTAATATTCTACCTCCCACTCTCTGCCCTGAATCTGACCCATCTAACCCGACACTTTAGCTCCCATCCCCCTGCCAGACTAGTTAATACCTTACCAATGGAACTGGCAATAGCCCCCCAGGAGATTTGACCCAGCTCTGCCCAGGGGTAACCGGTCAGGCTGGTACAGGTCCCACCTAACCCAGAAACGGTCCCAATGCCTGAAGAATCTAAACCCTTCCATGGTACACCATTTCTCCAGCCACACATCCAGCTGATCGCCCTCTTTTTCCTGCTCTCACTAGCACATGGCACTGGGAGCAAATCTGACATCATTACATTTCAGGAGCTGCATTATAATGTGTCCCTGCTCTCCCAATATCCAGCTTTCAAGCACTGATCCCTTTGTTTTATGACGTCGTTGGTATCGGTGTGTTCTACAACCACGGACTGTTTACACTCCAGCTCCAGAATGTCCTGTAGCTGCACCATGATATCGCTGATCCTGGCACCAGGGAGATAACATACCATAATGGATTCATGGCTGTGGCCAGAGAAGTGCCTGTCTGTAATCCTGACTATTGAATCCCCTGTCACTCTCTCTCTTCCCGTTCTGGGCAGCAGAGCTATCTACGGTGTCATGAACCTGGCTGTTGCTGATTTCCCGAGACCGACACACGCACACACACCCACCCACACACGAATCCCAAGCGGTATACAGTACCTGTTTGTGAAGGGAATAACCACTGGGAACTCCTGCACTTCCTTTCTAAGACTTTTACTTGATCTGATGGTCAGCTATTCCCTTTCTGCCTGTGTAACCCTCACCTGCGGTGTGACTAACTCACTGAACATACTGTCCATAACATTCTCAGTATTGCAGATGCTCCACAGTGAGTCCACTCACAGCTCCAGCTCTGAAAAGCAGTTTCCCTGTAGCTGCTGATGGGCACATTTCCTGCACACACAGTCATCAGGGACACTGGAAACATCCCTAATTTTTCCACATTGTACAAGAGGAGAACACCATGGGTCTGAGGTCTCCTGTCACACAGGCTCTCTAGATTCAGCTAGTTACTCCCATTAAGAGAATTTAAATGACCGAGCAATCTTCCTCCCCTTCAAACATATCCATTACAATCAAAATAATATTCCTTACTTAAGTTGATATGTTATACCTTAAAAACTGTTACAAAATCTCCACAGGTATCGCTTACAAACTGGCTGTTACCTTTGGGACCATGGGAATTTCTGAATGGGCTGAAATAAAAATGAGTTTCAGCTTCACCTTCTCCCTGTCTCATCTAACTCCAAAACACACATTGAGCCGTGCAGCCCTGTCATTTTCATTGTCTGCTCACACCTACACTACCCTCAGCCTCCTGTACTGTTCCAATGCATCTCAATAGGAGCTCAGGGACAGCATCTCATCTTTGAATTCAGTCCTTTGTAGCCCCAGAGTCAACATGGACCTCAGCAGTTTCTGGATGAACAGACAGTTGTTAGAATCTGGAACATTCCACCTAAAAAGCTACTGGAATTTGTGTTGCAGGGAATTGAAAATAAGGAGTTTACAGATTAACATCATGAAATGGATGATTGGACCTAAATCTGACAGTCCCTACAAAGAGACCAAGTGCAATCTGGACAAATCTATGCTCCAGATCTCAGACCAAAACAGACCCTGAGCTTCCAGTTGCCTGCCACTTCAACACACGAGCCTGTTCCCTGGCCAACATCTGTCTGATTCTTACTGCAGTGTTCCAGGGAAACTTGATGCAGAACACTCCAGGACATACCAAATGGCCCTGTATTTCAAGGACAGCAATTTCCCCTCCCATGTGGTCAACAATACCCTTCAGTGTATCTCCACCACTTCCCGCATCTCTGCTCTTGAACCCCACCCTTCCAACCGCAGCAAGGATAGAACCCCCAAGTCATCACTTTTCAGCCAGATACAACCCATCATCCTCTGCCATTTCCACCACCTACAATCAGACCCCACCAGAGATATCTTTCCCTCCACACCCCTTTCAGCATTCCTCAGAGACCATTCCCTGTGACTTCCGCATTAGATCCATGCTCCCCACCAACCCATCCTCTACTCCCAACACCTTTGCCTGCCATTGGAAGAGGTGTGAAACCTGAGCCCACACCTTCCCCTCACCTCCATCCAAGACACCAGAGGTCCCTTCCACATCCAGCAGAGATTTTCCTGTACATTGAATAACCTTATCTATTGTGTTCATTGCTCTCTACAATGGGGAGACAGGACGCCAACTTGCAGAATGTTTCAGGGAACCTTTCTGGGAGACATGCACAATTCAACCCCACTGTCCTGTGGTCAACCATTTCTACAACCCACCCTCCCACTCTGCCAAGGACATACATGTCCTGGGCCACCTCCACCACAAAATCCTAGCTACATGACTCCTGGAGCAAGAATACCTCATCTTCTATCTTGGGACCCTTCAAGCACAGAATCAATGTTTCATCATTTCCCCTCTCCCCACCTTATCCCAGATCCAGCCCTCCAACTCTGCACCACCCTCTTGAACAGTCCCACCTGTCCATCTTCCTTCCCAATTATCCACTCCACCCTCTCACCATTACCCTCCACCAGCATCTTCCTATCGCCTTCCCAACTACCTTCCCGCCAGCCCCACACACACATCCTATTATCTGTCAGCCCTCTTCCCCACCCTCACATTCCTGCTGAAGGGCTTAGGCCCAATATGTCAATTCTCCTGCTCCTTGGATACTGTCTGACCTGCTGTGCTTCTCCTGCTCCAAACTTTAACGTAAGCTGGAAGAACAACACCTCATTTGTACTTGGGGACCCTTCAGGCCTCTGGCCTTAAAACTGAATTCATTAATTTTAGGTCCTAAGTCTCCCACGTCCTCGCACCTTAGTCCCCCACCCCACACACCAGGCCTTGTTATTACATAGCCTGCCATTACACATTACCTATGGTTAGTCACTAACAGTCTCCATTAACATCTATTCACCCTCCCCCAGCCAGATCATTATCCATTCCTTTGTCCAATTGCTCCTATATCACTTTTTGGACTATATCACCACCTATCATTTACTCCTTAATCCCTACCTTCTGCATATAAACTGACATTTTTTCTCAGTAACATCAGTTCTGAGGAAGGGTCAGCGGATCCAAAATGTTAACTCTGATTTCTCTTCACAGATGCTACCAGACCTGCTGAGCTTTTCCAGTATCTTCTGGCTGTTGCTCGTGATTTAAGCATCCACAGTTATTTTGGTTTTCATTTACTGGGAGTTTCTAATTCAGGTCTAGCAGCCTACATCACGCGTTTATAAACCCTCCCAGTCCATACTAACTCCATTTCTCTCCCACTCCCTTCACACTCACTGGGTCTCTTCCCACCCCCTGCTCAGTGACACTGCACCTGCACAGCTCATGGTCAAATGCTGGCCTGTTGGCAACACCCCTCATTCACTCCCATTGGTTGGAGGATTACACCTAGTCTCCAATTGGTCTGAAGCTTCCGTCAATCAGCCAGGCCCCATTGTGACGAGTGGTGGGATCGTCCCAGGAGTGTGGGAGGCTGAGGGGTGACCTCAGAGGTTTATAAAATCATGAGGGGCATTGATGGGATAAATAGACAAGGTCTTTTCCCTGGGGTGGGGGAGTCCAGAACTAGAGAGCACAGGTTTAAGGTGAGAAGAGAAAGATATAAAAGGGACCCGAGAGACTACTGTTTTCATGTAGAGGTGGTGAGTGTATGGAAGCTACTGTCAGGGGAAGTGGTGGCAGCTAGTACAGTTACACCATTTGAAAGGCATCTGGATGGGTATATGAATAGGAAGGGTGTAGAGGGAAATGAGCCAACTGCTGCCATATCGTACTAGATTAGGCTAGGATATCTGGTCAGCACGGACGAGTTTGAATGAAGGGTCTGTTTCTGTGCTGTATATGTCTGTGGCTCTGCCCTGGGATGAGCTTAATTATTCACAGTGATTGGGGCAGTATCGCAGAGCACAGGGGCTGGGGGCTATACAGCCCATATGGGCTATACTCTCTCCCTCTGGACATGCCGCCAATCTGCCCTCACTCCCCTCCCATTTACCCAAAGCACTCCAAATTTCTCCTCAAATAGTTAAATTCCAGAGATGTACAGCACAGAAACAGACCATTCGATCTAACTCGTCCATGCCACCCATTTATCCCAAATTAACCTTGTCCCATTTGCCAGCACTTTGTCCATATCCTTCTAAACTTTTCCTAATCACATACCCAGTCAGATGCCTTTCAAATATTGTAATTGTACCAGCCTCCACACTTCCTCTGGCAGCTCATTCCACATTCAGCTTAAAAACATTGCCCCTTAGATCCCTTTAAAATCTCTTCCCTCACACCTTAGGCTTGTTCCGTCTAGTTTTGTACCCACTTAACTTTGGGAAAAGACCCTGGTTGTTCACCCTGTCCATATCCTTCATGATTTTATGTACCTCGAAAGTCATCTCTCAGCGTCCGATGCTCCAGAGAAAACAGCCCCAACCTATTCAGCCTCTCCCTATAGCTCAAATCCTCAACCCTGGCAACACCTTTACACATCTTTTCAGAATCCTTTCAAGTTTTGTAATATCACTACTACAGCAGGGAGACCAGGACTGAAAGCAGAATTCCAGATGTGGCTGAATCAATGTCCTGTAGAGCTGCAAAACAATGTCACCACTCCAATACTCAATACACTGACCAATAAAGGCAAGTACACCAAACGTCTCCTTCACTACCCTGCCTATCCATGATTCCACTTTCAAAGAACTATGAACCTGCACCTCAAGGTCTCTTTGTTCAGCAACACTCCCCAGGACCCACCCACTCAATGTATAAGTCCTGCCCGGATGTGTTTTTCCAAAACGCAGCACCTCACATTTATCTGAATTCACTCTATCTGCCACTCCCCAGCCCATTTGATTGAAGTCCCATTGTACTCGGAGGTAACCTTCTTCCCGATCCACTTCCCCCTGATCCAATTCGGTGTCTATATAAAGTCACTAACCATAGCTCCTATTTTCACATAGGAATCGTTTATATAAATGATGAAAAGCAGTGAACCCTGCACCGATCCTTACACCATATTGCTCATCACAGGCTTCCAGTCCGAGAGGCAACCCTTCACCACTACCCTCTGTCTCCAACCTTACAGCCAATTTTATATCCAAATAGCTAGTTCTTCCACCTTGAATGTCTTTCTGAAGTCCAAGTTAGTGATTTCCATACACAAAGCCATGCTGACTGTCCCTAATCATTTCTTATCTTTCCAATTACATCTAAATCCTATCCCTGAGAAGCCCTTCCAACAACATACCTGACTCCAGGCTCACCAGTGTATTGTTCCCTGGCCTTTCCTCATCACCTTTCTCAAATAATGGCACCAGTCTTCCAGCACCTCGGTGATACAAATATCTCAGCGAGGGGCCCAACTATCACTTCCCTAACTTCCCACAAAGTTCTGGGATTCACCTGATCATGTATCAGGGATTTATCAATCTTGATGCATTATACAAGTTCCAGTGCCTAACTAATATGGAACTTGTCAAGTTATCCTTATTTATTTCTCCAAACTCTCTCACTTCCATATCCTCCTTCAGTAAAAGCTGACATGAAATACGCAGATAGTATCTCTCCTGCCTCCTGCAGATCCATAGACAGCCTTGTTGATCTTTGAGGGTCTCTATTCTCTGCCTGGTTACTCTTTTGTCCTTAGTGTATTTCTAGAATCTCTTTGGATTTTCCCAAACCCATTTCACAAAGCTCTCTCGTCCCCTTTTTGCCCTCTTAGTTTCCCTCGAGTATACTCCTACTGCCCCTATACACCTCTAGGTATTCACACAAACCCTGCTGTCTGTACCTGCCATATCCCTCCTTCATTTTCTTGACCAGAACCACAATTCCTCTTGACAGGCAGAATTCCTTACACCTCCCAGCCTCGACCTTAACAGGAACATACTGTCTATACACTCTCATTGTCGCAGGCCTATGGGGGCAATGGCAGAAGAAGACAGAGAAACAATCAATCATTCTCAGTAAAGAGGCAGTGCTGGGAAAGATACCAGCCTAAAGGGAGATGGGTCTCCTGGCCGTGATGGAATGCATCCCCAGGGACTGTAAGAGATGGCAGTGGGTTAATAGCAAATACACTCGTGATAATTCACAAATTTGCTGGACTCTGGGACGGTTCTAACAGATTGGAAAGCTGCAAATGTGATGCCAATATTTTAAAATGGACGTGTTAGCATAACTTCTGTAGTGGGGAAAATGTCCGATCTCTCAAGGAAGAAATAGTGAGCTATGTGGATAGAAATTGTCTCATCGAGCAGACACAGCATGGATTCAAAAAAAGTGGACGACACTAAGATGAGTGGTATAGCAGTGTGTGCAGAGGCCACTGTCAGTCTGCACAGGGATACAGATAGGTTAATTGAGTGGTTAAGGGTCTGGCAGATGGAGGACAATGTTAGGAAACGTGAGGTCATTCATTTTGGTTGGACTAACAGCAAACTGGATGATGAAATGATGAAAACATGCAGCAGGCTGCTGTGCAGAGGGAGCTGGGTGTCCTTGTGCATGAATCACAGTAAGTTGGTTTGCAGGTGCAGGAGGTAAACAAGACAGTGAAGGGAATATTGTACTTCATTGCTAGTGGGATGGTTATGCTGCAGCTGTACAGGGTGCTGAGGAGGCCACACCTGGAGTAGTGTGTACAGGTTTTCGTCCCCTTACTTCAGGAAGGATGTACTGGCGCTGGAGGGGGTGCAGAGGAGGGTCACTAGTTTGAGTCTGGAGTTGAGAGGGCTGCCTTATGAGGAGAGATTGACAAAACTGGCACGATCCTCATTGGAATTTAGAATAATGGGAGGTTGTATAGGAAAAATATAAAGTTATGAAGGGAGTAGATAAGATAGAAGCAGGGAGGTTATTTCCATTGTAGACTGGACAAACTAGGGTGCATGGCGACAAAATAAGGGGGTATCAGATTTAGGACTGAGTTCAGGAGAAACTTCTTCAGCGAAAGGGTTGTGAATCTGTGGAATTCCCAGCTGATTGAAACAGTTGAGGCTTTCATCTTGGATGTCTTTAGGTCAAAATGTAGATTTACGAACAGGAAAGGAATTAAAGGTTATGGCAGAGAGCAGGAAAGTGGAGCTGAGGCCATGAAAAGATCAGCCCTGATCTTATTGAATGGCAGAGCAGGCTTGAGGGGCCAGATGCTTACTCCTGCTCCCATTCCTTATGTTATGTTCCCATTTTCCAGCCATCCCTTTACCTGGGAATAGCAAAGAAATATTGAAAGATTTCGCCTTGTTCAATCACAATTCAACTTTATCCAATTTCGAACAGCAACTTTTAGATCTGGTCTATTCTTTTTTGGAACTATTTTAAAACTATTAGAATTATCAGAGAATCCAGACAGTTGGGAAGCAGGCCATTCAGCCCATCACATCCACACTGACCCTCAGAGACTCCCACCCTACCCATGTAATGCTGCATTTCCCATGGATACTCCACCGCGCCTGCACATCCCTGAACACTATGGGCAATTCAGCCTGGAAAATCCACCCAACCTGCACATCTTTACATAGTGGGAGGAAACCAGAGCAAACAGATGAAACCCACGCAGATATTAACAATAAGGTGATCAATCCTTTCTTATTTTCCAGTTCCGTCCAAATAACTTCACTGAACATACTCTCATGAATATCCTCCATAAGCACACTGTAATGCTATCCCTAATCAAAAACACCACTCGTCCTCCTCTCGTCCCCCTTTCTATCCTTCCTTTAGCATCTATACCCTGGAACATAAAGCTGCCAGTCACATCCATCCTTGAGTCATGTTTCTATAATACCCATGATATCCCAGTCCCATGTTCAAACCATAACCTGAGCTCATCTGCCTTCCCTGTCAGGCCTCTTGCATTGAAGTAAATGCAATGTAACTGTTTGGTTCTACCGCGTTCTGTGCCTTGCCCTTGCCTGTCTTGACTGTTTGACTTCTGAACTGTACCAGCCTCAGACTTACCTCTTTTCTCACTATCTCTTTAGGTTTACCCCCACTCCCTCACTGGTTTAATGCCTCCCGAGTCGCACTAGCAAATCTCCCTGCCCGGACATTAGTCACCTTCCAATTCAGGGACAATCCATCCTTCTTATTAAAGTCACTTCTACTCCAGAGGAGATTTCAATGACCAAAAGATGTGAATCCTTCTGCCCTACAGCAGATCTTTAGCCAATCATTCATCTCCTCCATCCTGCTATTCCTATTCTCACTAACATGTAGCATTGGGAGTAATTCAGACATTACGACCGAGGACCTACTTTTTTGTATTCCAGGCTAATTTGCTATATTCTCTCATCAGGACCTTATCTCTTTCTCTTCCTGTGTCATTGGTACCAATGTCCATAGACCTCCCACTGGTTATTCTACCCTTTAAAGAATATTCTGCCACCTCTCAGGCATCCTTGACCCTGGCACCAGGGAGGCACCACCCCATTCTGTTGTCAGCTGCAGAAACTGCGGTCTGTGCACGTTTAGAGAGTCCCTTATCATCACTGATCACCTGGAACCTGATATACCTCACATTACATTAGAGCCAGCCTCAGTACCAGTAACTTGGCTGTCAGTGCAACATTGCCCTGAGTGTCTTTTACCACCTACATTTTCTAAAAGTGTACTTGTTTGAGATGGGGATAGCCACAGGAGACTCCTGCTCTCCCTCTCCTTCCTTTCCGAGACGTAACCCATCTACCTGACCGTATCTGCAGTTTTCTGGCCTGAAACACACCCTGATTCTTGTAAATTCTTCATTACCATGAAGCACCGCTCCATCTGATCCATGTTATCCGAGAGGATTTGCACCATCATTTCCTACAGGTTATCATCAGGATCAAACTCTCCCTAATCTCCTCCAGAAAGAGCACATCACTGTACGAATGGCCATCTCTGCACCTTAATCTGTCGACCCAGAAAAAGGCAGAGTCTTACAGCTTTACAAAAAAACTACTCTCTAATACGAGTACCTGTATTTTATATTTAAAACATTCAACCAAAAGATCATAATACAGGTATTTAAAACTAACAAACCCTCACCCTACTGAATATTGCAGATTTTAAAAAATAAAACAGACTAACATTTACCTTTTAAGAGACTGAAACCCACTGAGTTGATCCCCGGCTGTGAGTCACAGACATACAGCACGGAAACAGACCCTTCGGTCAAACTCGTCAATGCCAATCAGATTTCCGAAACTAATCTCGTCCCATTTGCCAGCACTTGGTTGATATCCCTCTAAACCCTTCCTCATCATATACCCATCCAATGCCTAATAGATGTTGCAATTCTACCAACCTTCACAACTTCCTCTGGCAGCTCATTCCATAAACACACCACCGCCGTGTGAAAATGTTGCCCCTTAGGTGCCTTTTATATCTTTCCCCTCTCACGCTAAACCTATACCCACTAGTTCTAGACTCCTCCACTCCAGTGAAAATACCTTGTCTATCTATCCGATCCATGCCCCTAATGGTTTTATAAATCTGAGGTCTCCCCTCAGACTCTGACACTCCAGGGAAAACAGCCCCAGGCTATACAGCCTCTCCCTACCGCTCAAACCCTCCAACCTGGGCAACACCCTTGTAAATCTTTTCTGAACCTTTCAAGTTGCACAACATCCTTCTGATAGGTGGAGAACAGAATTGCACTCAATATTGCAAGAGTGGCCAAACCAATGTCCTGAGCAGCTGCAACATGACCTCCCAACTCCTGTACTCAATGCTCTGACCAATAATGGAAATCATACCAATAACCTCAATATCCTATCTATCTGCCACTCTATTTTCAAGGAATTATGAACCTGCACTGTAAGGAAACTTTGCTCAGTAACACTCCCTCGGACCTGACCATCAAGTCTATCAGTCCTGCTAAGCTTTGCTTTTCCAAAAAGCAGCACCTCACATTTATCTAAATTAAACTCCATCTGCCACTCCTCAGCCCATTTCCCCATCTGATCAAGATCCCATTGAAACCTGAGTTACCCTTCTTCACTGCCCACTACACCTCCAATTTTGGTGTCATCTGGCAACTTACTAACAATACCTCCTATGTTCACATCCAAATCATTTATATAAATGATGAGAAGTAGTGGACCCAGCACCGACCCTTGTGGCACTCCAGTGGTCACAGGCCTCCAGTCCGAAAAACAACCCTCCACCACCACCCTGTCTTCTACCTTTGAGGCAGTTCTATATTCCAAATGTCTAGTTCTCCTGGTATACCGTGAGATCTCATCTTGCTAACCAGTCTTCCATGGCGAACCTTGTCGAACGCCTTACTGAAGTCCATATAGATCCCATCTACCGCTCTGCCCTCAAAAATCCTCTTTGTTACTTCTTCATAAAACAGCTCAGTCAAGTAAGTGACATGATTTCCTGCACACAAAGCCATGCTGACTATCCCTAATCAGTCCTTGCTTTTACAAATACATGCAAATCCAGTCCCTCAGGGTTCCCTCCAACAACTTGTCTGGCACCAACATCGGGCTCACAGGTCTGTAGTTCCCGGGCTTGTCCAAACCGCCTTCATTAAACAGCATCATCATATTAACCAACCCCCAGTCTTCTGGCACCTCAGCTGTGACTATCGCTGATACAAAAATCTCAGCAAGGGGCCCAACAATCACTTCCCAAGCTTCCTACAGAATTTTAGGACACACCTGATGAAATCCTGGGCATTTATCCACCTTTCTGCATTTCAAGACATCCAGTACCACCTTCGCTGTAATATGGACATTTTTCAAGGTGTCACCATTTATTTCCCAACATTCTATATCTTCCATATCCTTCTCCACAGTAAATGCTGATGCAAAATACTCGGATAGTATCCCCTCCCCACCCCATCATCTGCACATCCACGCACAGGCTGCCTTGCTGATCCTTGAGGAGCCCTATTCTCTCTCTAGTAACCCATTTGCTCTTTATTTATAAAAACCCTTTGGATTGTCCTTACCCTATTCGTCAAAGCTGTGTCCTGTCCCCTTTTTGCCTTACTGATTTTCCTCTTAAGTATACTTCTATTGCCTTTATACTAGAAAGATGTTCTGGATTGGAATAAATGCCAAATATTTCATCTTGATAAAAGGGCAGGACTTAGACTGATTAAAAGTTGTGCCTTGCACAGTGATATAGAACAAAGAGACCTCGGGGTTCAGATCTTTGCAGTTTATGTCACATGTAGACAGGGTTGTTCAGAAGGTGTACAGCACACTTGCCTTCATTGCTCACACCTTTGAGTATAGGAGTTGGGACATTACGTTGAGGTTGTACAGGATGTTGGTGAGGCCTCTTCTGGAATACTGTGCTCAGTTCTGGTTGTGCTGTTATAGGACAGATATTATTAAGTCGGAGTGGGTTCAGAAGAGATTTGCCAGGCTGTTGATGGGAATGGATGCTTTCGGTTATAAGGAGAGGCTGGGTAGACTGGGACTTCTTTCACGAGTGTAGGAGGCTGAGGGGCGACCTTATTGGAGATTTATAAAATCTTGAAATGTATAGGTAATGTGAACAGCAGGTGCCCTTTCCAGGAGGGGGCGCGATTCAAGAGTGGGTGAGAAAAGGAAGACCCTAAAAAGACGTTCCGGATTTTATTATTTTGTTTTTGTACAGAGGGTGATTCACATGTGGAATAAACTTGCAGAGGACGTGGTAGCTGTGAATACAATTACAATTTAAGGGTGGTACAGTGGCTCAATGGTTAGCACTGCTGCGAGGGACACAGGTTCAATTCCTGCATTGGGTGGCTGTCCATGTGGAGTTTGGATATGCTTCCCTGTGTCAACTTGGGTTCCTCCAGGTACTCCCCTTTCCTCCCACAAGCCACAGATATACAGGGTAGGTGAATTGGCTGTGCTCAATTGCCCATAGGGATGATTGGGTTTAGTGAATTAGTAAGGGGTAAATGTAGAGTAAAAGGGTAGAGGAATGGGATTCTAAGAGGAAAAAACATTTGGACCTGTATATCGATAGGGAATGCTTGGATGGATTTGGACTAAGTGGAGGTAGATGCGATTAGTTCAGTTCGAATTTACGGTTGACACGGACTGGTTGGACCACAGGGTGTATGTCAGTGCTGTATAACGTTCTGACTCTAACGCTCGCTATCTCTGTAAATTCCTCTATGCTCGAAACTCTCCCTGTCAATGCCACCTCATCCAGTCTTACAACTCTTCCTTATCTCGATAATTCCTCTCCAGCCTCAAAACACTATCACAAATATCTCTATAACATCCTTAATCCTCAGAATCCTTTCCAACTTTCATCTCCTCCAGCTTCATTATCCTCCCTATCTCTAATCCCCTCCAGTCTCTCAAAGCTCTGCTATATGTGCTTTTCTTTATTTCCAGCCTTCAGGATTCCCAATGTTTATTTCTCTCTTGATGATGGACCTTTCAGATTCCTGCGCTGAGCTTCTGAATTCTGTCTTAAACCTCTCAATCTCCCTTTCCTCCCAAAACATCGACCAATCATCTGTCATCTACTCTAGTATCACCTTTTCTGACCTGATGTCTAATGGAGCCTGTCATCTTCCTATAATAAACATCTCAGCGGTCTACAGAACAGAAAAAAGGCTCTGGTAGTACATCGGATCTGTGACAAAGAAAACTACCACCTAACTGTCCTCATCTATTTTCCAATAATTGTGGAAAAGTGTCATCTATCATGGCATCACAAGTGTATACTAAATACATCTTAAATATTGTTGGGATTTCTGTGTCTTCCACCCTTACAGACAGTGAGGTTTAGTGCAACTGTTGTTCGATGACGACATCACCCACAGGAACACAGAGCAGCTGGGTCTGTGCAAACCGGAGATCACCCACACATTAGGAAGGATGGCAGGTCCCTGAGAGGGGGCACAGGAGATTTACCAGGATGGTTCAAGGATTGGGGGATTTTAGTTGCACAGACATGGGTGTTGTTAATACATATCAAGAATATCCATCTACAATAGATGGACTCTTGTTCTCAACCTCTCCCCTTGCCTGGGCTGTGGTAACCTTCAGGTTAAACCACCACCAGACATCTCTCCCTAATGAGGGAGCAGCCCTATGGTCTGGTCAGACAATGCTGACTACCTTTTACACAGTGATGCCACTGTACCCCGGGGGTGGGGAGAGTGAATGCTGAAGGTGGTGGATGGGACACCACTCAGGTACAGTGCCTTGTCCTGGAGGATGTTCACTTTCTTTAATATTGTTGAGGGCTGCACTGATGCAGGCAAGTGGAGAATGTCCCAACACAATCCTGATGTGTGCCTTATAGAGAGCAAACAGACATTGGGGAATCAGGGGTTTGGGGAAACAGATTGTTCTCCATGTAACAGAGGAAATTGCGGGTGCGCTGTGACAGAGGGGTTCACAGATTTAGAATAATCCACCTTACACATGAGCTCATCAGAAAAGGATCACAGGACACATATTGAAGACTTGGGGGAGATCTACTGAGAGTGTGGGGTGATTCAAAAGAGAACTTTTATGCAGCAAATGGGATTGAGCTGGAACACAATACTCTCACACAGTGTGAATATCCAGCTCCTGATGAATTGAGTAATTTTGTCACAGTTCGGCGTTACAATTACTGAGATTACCATCTGAATGTCCACCTGTAATACACTTTTATAAAACTGTCACTGTCAGTTCATTTAAGAAACTCACCACCCCCTCCTCCTGGCCCAGGATGACTGGACACATTACCCCTTGTGGGGGTCAGCAGTTAGTTCAGGGGGAAATCTGTATGGGTTTCTGTGAGTTTCCACATTGGGTCTTCATGTGACTGAACAGGGCAGATCTTTGACACATAGGTCACAATGTTTCAAGAGTCAGTGAGATGTGGAGAGCAGGATGTGCTTCCTTTTCTTTCCTTTCGTGCTGCCGCTGTGCCTCATCAATTAGACATGGGGGGTGAAAGGCTCATGCAGCTTGATAGGCAAGTTGTCTCCATTCTGACCAATGGGCAGCAAGCTCCTCCCAGTCATTCCAAAGAGTCTCTCTGAAAAGGTAACAACTGCTTCCCACTGCCCAGTGATCCCAGGAAATGTTTAGAAGAATGAGCGGGGAAATCACCGAGAAAAGGCAGAAAGGTAAAGTTCCAAAAGGATTATAAACAGTTTACAAAGAGGGATTCATTGGAAAAGTGGGCAACAAGTTAGCAAATGGAGCATAATTTGGGAAATTGTGAAGTTGCTCATTTTGGAGGAGATAATAAAAGAAAAGAACAGAGTGCTATGTAAATGGTGGAAACTGTTGAAAGCTGCACCACAAAGGGACCGGGGTAATTGCGTAGGAAACACAGTTACAACAGGGAATCAGGATGGGGAATGGAAAGTTGTTTCTTATTGCAAGGAGTTTTCAGTGTAAGTGTTTGGAGTATATACCTGACAGTAACTTTATAAAGTGCAAGTGAGAACACATCTGGGGTAATGACAGAAGTTTTGGTCCCTTTATTTAAGGGAATACATAATTTCATCTGAGGCATTTCAGAAAAGATTAACTGGGATGATCCCTGGCTTGTAGGGATTATCTTTTAAGAAAAGGCTGAAAATGTTGGGACTCTACTCACTGGATTTGGGAAGAATGAGAGGCGATTTCATTGTAACATGCAGGTTTCTTAAGGAGTTTGACAGGGTAAATACTGAGAGGATGTTTCCCATCATGAGGGAGTCTGGAATCAGACTCGGATAGTCATGGAATCAAGGGTTCTGCTTTAGATTCGTCAAGTTTAAGGCAACATCGACACGGGTCAGGGGTTTCAGTAGCAATGGAGCTGGGCTGAGAGTGGGGGCGGGGGGGGAAGAAGAGGAAGAGAAGGGGGAGAAGCAACGTTTTAGAGATTGGAATTCCTGGTGCTTGTGATTGTGTAGATACCTGATCAGAAGGTCACCTTGGGGTTACAGATATGAGAGCAATATTGTGAAGAGTGTAGTTCTGCCTCAGACAGTTCTCAGGGAGAGGGAGGGGCTCAGCAGTAAGGGAAAGGAATTTGTAATAGCAACTGAAGGCAATGGGTCGAACCATTTCAATGTTCCGTTGCAGGAAATTGGAGCCAATCGCGTAGTGGGAGTGTGATGAGCAGTTTGATAACTGAGTAATGGAGAGGGATGATGGGGAGGGAGAGCTGGGCATTGTCAGTGTACACGTGAAACCTCAGACGGTGCTTTTGGACGATGTCACCTCCTGACAGTATGTAGGTGAGAAACAGGAGGGACCAAGGATAGATCCTTGAGGGACACCACATACAAGGAATTTAGAAAGGAATGAGAGAGTGGGGATGGAGTAGGTTTTTCCAACAACGGTGAGGTCAAAATATTACTTCGTAGCAGAATGGGAGAGAAGGACATAACCAGAAAAGACAGACAGACAGAACAAGGAACAATATCTGTGATTTGGTGAGGGGAGGGAGGTGGGGGCGATGAGAAGGAAGAGCCCTACTCCAAAAACACACTTTCTTCATTGGTGACATCACCCAACTCCACCCTAGTCTCAGCTCATTTACTGAATGCAGGGATGGACGAGTATTTATCTCCAGACTTCATTGTCCAAACACTCCTGGTCAGCGTCCCACATTCAACTTACATGTAATCTTAAGAGTATCTTAAACCCTCCTGCCCAAGTGCTCACTTGTAGCAAAACTAGTTGATCCATCGAAAGGCTCCTATTTACAGGCAACAATTTAAAATTCTCACCCTTGATGTAATTCCTGGCTGTGAACATCCCTGTCTCCCTGCACCACACAACCTGCAAGACCTTGACAACTCATTTGTGTTTATTCATTGCTTCACTGGTCTGGCTGTTTCTACAGTTGCCAAGGCAACACGGTCTGGAATTCCCACCCTAACCCTCTCAGACCTGCTTTCCTCTTTTAAGGTATTCTCGAAAACCTGCTCATTTGGCAATGCTTTTGATCACTTGACCTAGTATCTCAATCTGTGGCCTTATGTCAGAATTTTTCAATGGTATTTCTGTGAAATTATAAACACGATAAAAAAAACTGTTGCTGATTTGCACATACATTGTCAACTCTTCACTATTGCTGAGTGAATAATCTATAACAGCTCTTACCCAACCACATTGTGGGAGCACCTTCACCACACGAACTGCAGCTGTACAGGGAAATCAAACATCACCCTCTCCACATGCAATGGGGCGTTGGCACTGATCAATGGTATCTGTGGAGGGAGAAATACAGTTGCTATTTCAGGGAGTGCAAAATGCATTATAGGGAGGGGAAATGGTGCAGAATTTGGGATTTCCAAATTTGTGATTTACAATGTGCACTAAGTTCTGTAAAACCTCTCATCCCATACCATGAAAATTTCCTTTTCTTCCTGGTCTATGTCTTTCCTTTCCCCTGCCCTGCACCTTCACACATTTCCAATGCCTTGGTCACAACAACACTGTGCTGTCAGTGAAGCTTATCACGTGGTAAAGTATAGTCCCGCCCCTCATTCACTCCGATTGAGGGAAGGACCAACTGGCACATCCTGGTCCTCCAGCCTCGTCCCCCCACTCTTATTGGTCCTGTGCTAACATCAATAATCCGAGGCCCATTGTGGGCTGGAGCATGCTCAGTGCTTCCTGTTTTTGCTGCTGTTCATCAGGTATGAGAGAGAGGGCTCATCCCTGTTTCTCCTGATGTCAGACAATAACAACAACTACCTGCATTGTATGGAGCCTTTCACATTGACAAATCTCTGAAAATGCTTCACGAATGATGGAAACGTTGATTAAAGAGAACGATTTTTAGATAGATCTTGAAGGGGGACAGAGGGGGTTAGGGAGGATATTCCAAAGGTTTGTGTCCTCGGCAGCTCCAATCCTGGAGTGATATAGATGGGCAACAGCTTACAATGGAGACAGTTAGTGGCTAACCATAGGTTAACAACCTCATGTCGTAGCCCCCTATCCCACACACTAGGCCTTGCTCTCTCAGCCTGCCATTACACACTACCTATGGTTAGCCACTAACAGTCTCCATTAACAGCTAATCACCCTCCCCCAGCCAGATCGTTATCCACTCCTTTATCCAACCGTTCTTCTCACTTTATCCCCACCTTTACTCCTTTTATCTTGCCCCCACCCCCCCACACTATCTTCTGCACATAAACTGACATTTTTTTTCTCAGTAACATCTGTCTGTGGACGGAACACCGAATGTTAAACTTGAACTCTGATTTCTCTTCACAGATGCTGCCAGACCTGCTGAGCTTTTCCAGAACCTCCTGGTTGTTGTTTCTGATTTACAGCATCTGCAGTTCTTTTGGTTTTAATTTACTGGGAGTTTGTAATTCAGGTCCCACAGCCTCTGTCCCAGTCTCTGCTGTGTCTCCCACCCCCACCCAGTGACACTGCACCTGCACAGCTCATGGACAGGTGTTGTCTTGCTGGCCACACCCCTCATTCACTCCCATTGGCTGCAGGACCACACAGCCTCTCCTCCTATTGGTCTGGAGCTGCCGTTAATTAAGCCGGCACCGATTGTGAGGTGAGTGGTTGGCTGCTCCCTCTCCCTGCCCTGGTCTGAGTTTCATCATTCACAGTGAATGGGGCAGTATCACAGAGAACAAGGGGCTGAGGTCTTTTCATCCCTTTGGGGCTGTATGGTCTCCCTCTGGAGATGATGCAAATCTGGCCCAAGTCCTCTCCCATCTGCCCACAGCCCCCCAAATCTTTCCTTAAAAAGTAAAATTCCAAGTCTGTTTCAGAATACCTGCTGAATCTGTGTCAGACTGTTCCAGATGCTCAGAACTTACTGAGGAAAAGAGTGTTCACATTTTCACCTTGTATTATTTGCCAATTACTGGTGGCACAGTGGTTAGCACTGCTGCCTCACAGCGCCTGAAGACCCGGGTTCAATTCCCGACTCAGGCGACTGACTGTGTGGAGTTTGCACGTTCTCCCCGTGTCTGCGTGGGTTTCCTCCGGGTGCTCCGGTTTCCTCCCACAGTCCAAAGATGTGCGGGTCAGGTGAATTGGCCATGCTAAATTGCCCGTAGTGTTAGGTAAGGGGTAATGAAGGGGTATGGGTGGGTTTCGCTTCGGCGGGTCGGTGTGGACTTGTTGGGCCGAAGGGCCTGTTTCCACACTGTAAGTCTAATCTAATCTAATCTAATCTACTTGAAGGTAGTGACTAAAAATTGTGAGTGTTAACAATTCCTCTCTCTCTCTGCAAATTCAAGATCTTGGAACCAAATCTGCACCAGGTCGAAATCACTGCTTCACCTTCTCAGCTCCAAGGATAATTATCTGTGCTTCAGCTAGCTCTCCGCAAAATAGAGGAATGCATCTTAATTTATTAAGATCAAAGAAATAGACCTTCGGTCTAATTCGTCCATGCCAATGAGGAATCCTAAACTAATAGATTCCCATTTACTATCTATTGGCCTGTATCTATTAAAACCCTTCCTATTCATGTACCCAATTGGAAGCCTTTTAAATGTTGTGATTTTTCAGCCTCCACTACTTCATCTGGTAACCCCTCCCATACACACACCACACTCAGCTTGAAAATGTTGCCACTTAGATCCCTTTTAAATCTATCGTCTCTCAACTTCAACCCATGTGCTCTAGTTGTGGACCCATCTAACCTGAGGAAGTAGGATCCCAGCCGCTCACCTTATTCACACCCCTCGTGATTTTATAAATCTCCATGAAGTCACCTCTCAGAGAAAATAGCCCCAGCCCATTCAGCCTCTCCCTATAGCCCAAATCCTCCAATCCTGGAAAGTTTTTGTAAAACGTGTCCGAACCTTTTCAAGTTTCACAACATCCTTCCCAGAACAGGGAAATTCAAAATGAAAACAGAATTCCTGAAGTGGCTTAATCAATGTCCTGTCCAGCCACAATATGACATCCCAGCTTCTGTATTCAATGCATTGACCAATAACGGAGAGCGTTAATGGAGTCCCATTTCTTCGGTTCACCCTTATCCCTCTAAATCCTTCCTCTTCATGTACCCAATCAGATGCCTTTTAAATGCTGCAATTGTACTAGCCTCCACCCCTTCCTCTGGCAGTTCATTCCATACTTGCACTGTCCTCAACATGTACGAGATGCTCCTTAAATCCCTTTCAAATCTTTTCCCTCTCACCTTAAGCCTGTACCTTCTCGTTCTGGAGTCACCGAACTTGGGAAGAAGTCCCTGACTGCTCACCTTATCCAGGACCTTCATGATTTTATAAGATCACCTTTCAGTCTCCAACTCTCCAGGGAAAATAGTCCCAGCCTATTCAGCCTTTCCCGATAGCACAAACCGTCCAACCCTGGCAAAGTCTTTGCAAACGCTTTCTGAACCCTTTCAAGTTTCTCAACACTATTCCAAGATCAGGGAGATTGAAACTGAAAACAGAATTCCAGAAGGGCCTTAATCAATCAATGTCCTGTCCAGCCACAATATGATGCCACAACAGCTGCATTCAATGCATTGACCAATAACGAGGAGCGTACCAAATGCTGCATTCACTCCCCTGCCTCCCTGTGACTCTACTTTCAAGAAACTATGAACCTGCACTCCAAGGTCTCTTTTTCAGCAACGTTCCCCAGGACTTTACCATTAAGTGTATAAGTCCTGCCCTGATTTGCCTTTCCAAAATACAACAGCTCACATTTATTTAAATTAAACTCCGTCTGCCATTCCTTGCTCCAATGGCCCATCTGATCAAGATCCTGTTGTATTCTGAACTAACCTTCTTCACTGTCCACTACACCTCCAATTTTGGTGTCTTCTGTAAACCTACTGCCCATACCTCAAATATTCACATCCAAGTCATTTATTTAAGGGCCCAATATCCGTCCTTTCAGCACACTGCTGCTCACAGGCCTCCAGTCCGCAAAGCAACCCTCTATCACCACCCTCTTGTCTTCTACTTCCAAGGTAGTTTTGTATCCAAATGGTTAGTTCTCCCTGCATTCCACGTTATGTAACCCTGCTAACCAGTCTGCTTTGTGGAACCTTGTTGAATGTCCATATAAACAATGTTCACAGTCTGGCTTCATCAATTTTCTTTGTCAATTCAAAACACTCACTCAAGTTAGTGAAATTGTGCATGTACAAAGCCACACTGACTCTTCCTGATCATTCCTTACCTTTCCAAATAGATGGATATCCTGTCCCTTAGAATTCCTTCCAATAACTTGCCTGCCACTGACTTCAGACTCGCTGTTCTCTTGTTCCATGGCCCCTCTTTACCATCTTTTTAAAATAATGGCACCTCACCTGTTGCTATCAACGATACAAATTTCACAGGAGAGGCCCAACAATCACTTCCTTAAATTTCCAGAAAGTTCCGGGATACACCTGATCAGGTCCCAGGACTTTATCCACCTTGATGCGATTTGAGCCATCCAGTACCACCACCTCTGTAACATGGACACTTTTCAAGTTATCTCTGTTTATTTCTCCAAACTCTCGAGCTTCCATATCCTTCACCAGTAAAAAAAAAATGACGTGAAATATTCACATATCTTTCCCATCCTCTGTGGTTCCATACACAGCCTTGTTGATCTTTAAGGGGTCCTATTGTCTGGTCCAGTTAATGTTTTGTCTGTGATATATTTGTTTAATCTCTTTGGATAATACTTAAACTATTTTCTGAAGCTACTTCATGTCTCCTTTTTGTCCTGATTTCCCTCGAGTACACCCCTTTAAAAACGTGATCATGTACTCCCAATTCTTCTGCCTCAGCCGTATCTAGTCCTAGGAGGAACAATTCCATTCCAGGACATCCCAGAAAAGGCCTACTTCAAGGATCGTAATTTTCCTCTGACTTGAACAATACCCTCCAACACATACCCTCCATTCTTGCACTTCCACCTTTACCCCACCCCTCCAGCCACATTAATAATATAACCCCACGCTCTTCACCTTCCACCCACTAATCTCCAGATACAGTGCATTAACCTCATTTCTGCTACCTAGAGTCAGACCCCACCACCAGAGACATATTTCCATCCCCACCACCATCTGTGTTCCACAAAGACCATTCCTCTGTGACTCCCTGGTTAGGCCCACACCCTCCCACCAACTCACGCTCCACACCATTGACCCTTCCTTGCCACCACGGGAGATGTAAAACATGCAGCCACATCTCCCTCTGACCTCTGTTCAAGACCCCAAAAGGATCTTTTCACATCAGATCTGCACATTCCAAAACCTCACCCACTGCATCTGGACACTATGGAAAACTTAACATGGTTCATCCAACTAACCTACACATCTTTGGACTGGGGGAACAAACTGGAACACCCGAAGAAAATCCTCACAGACACTGGGCAGAATGTGCCAACTTCAACACAGACAGTCGGCTGAGGCTGGAATCAAACCCAGGTCCCTGTTGCTGAGGAAGCAGCGCTAATCACTGAGCCACAACACTGTGGGATCTTTGGTGCCGATGCGCTGCCCCACTGATACCTCAGTCACTCACCCTGACTCATTTCCTAAGTGGCAGTGATGACGGAGTGAAATTATCATTAGACAGTTAATCCAGAGACCCAGATAACGTTCTGGGGACCCGGGTTTGAATCCCATCACAGCAGATGGTGGAACGTGAATTCAATAAATATCTGGAAAAAAATAATCTAGTGACAACAGGAATCCATTGTCAATTGTTGGAAAAACCCATGTGGTTCACTCATGACCTTTAGGGAAGGAAAATGCCATCCTTACCTGGTCTGGTCTGCATGGGACTCCAGACCTACAGCAACGTGGTCGACTCTTAACTGCCCTCTGGGTAAACGCAGCAATAAATGCTGGCCGAGCCAGTGACAGCCTCATCTTGTGGATGAATAAAGAAAACAGGTCAGGTTTTGTTCCTTCTCTAGTAGGTACATCCTACAAACTAAATCAGAAACGTTCTCATACACACTGAACAAATACCTTTCCATCCAAGCCCTTAACATGACAGCACTCTGATGCTATGTTGGTAAAGTTAAAACCACTTATCATTGCATCCATATTATTCTCACATATAACCGAGGTCTCCTGGTAAAATGGTGTCTCATTTCCCCGCTGACTGTTGGGAAAGAGTCTATAATACAATCGCAGTCAGATGGTCATCCCTTTCTTATTTCTCAGTACCAACCAAATAACATGCCTGGATGTACTCCCAGGAAAATCCTGCCGAAGCCCAGCCATAATGTTATCCCTAATAAAAAACACCTTTCCCCCTGCTCTGTTGCCCCTTTTCTATCCTTGTTATGGCGTCTATACCCTGGAACATTAAAGCTGTTAGTCCTATCCATCCCTGAGTGATGCCTCTCTAATTACTGTAATATCCCAGTCCCATGTTCAAAACCATACCCTCAGCTCATCTTCCTGACCTATAAGGTCTCTTGCACTGAAATAAATGCAGTGTAACTGGTCCGTCGCACCTCATTCTGTGACTTGCTCTTGCCTGCCTTGACAGTCTGACTGGTGAACAGTACCAGCCTCAGACTCACCTCTTTTCTCACTATTTATTTAGGTTTACCCTGACTCCCTCACTGGTTTAATGCCTCCCGAGAGGCACTAGCAAATCTCCCTGCTCGTCAGGACCCCATGCTTTCCCCTTTCTACGCCATTGGTACCAATGTACAATGTCCTCCCACTGGTTATTCTCCCTTTTGAGAATATTCTGCTCCCTCAGAGACATCCTTGACACTGACACCAGGGAGGCACCACCCCATTCTGATGTCTCACCGTCAGCTGCAGAAACGGCAGACTGTGTCCCTGACCAGTGAGTCCTCTAACACCATCGATCATGCGGAACTGGATATACCTCCCATTATGTTAGAAGCCAGTCTCAGTACCAGTAACTTGGCTGTCAGTGCTACATTCCCCTGAAAGTCTATTACCACCTACATTTTCCAAGACAGTATACTTGTCTGAGATAGGGATAGCAATAGGAGACTCCTGCAGTACCTACCTACCCCTCCTAGCTTTCCTGGAGGTAACCCATCTACCTGACTGTATCTGCAGTATCCTGCAATCCTGAGACTGCCACCTTTCATACCAACCCAGCTCCTGTCAATTCCTCACTGCCTTTAATCACTCCTCCACCAATCCATGTGATCCAATAGGATTTGCAATCACACTTCCTGCAGACAATCATCAGGAGCATTGAAACTCTCCCTAATCTCCCACATCCGACAGGAACAGCACACCACTCTACAACAGGCCATTCCTCCGTCTTCACAATCTACAGACCATGACAAAGACACAGTCTAACTGCTCAAATAATACTGCGCGAGAATAACTTAATGCTTATGTTTTATATCTTAAACATTTAATCAAGAGACCGTAAGACATTAAAAAGAAATCCTCACCTTACTCACTATTGTAGATTTAATAAAATAAAACCGACTAAGATTGATATTTGAAGAGACTGAAACTCACTGAGCTGCTCCCCGGCTCTGAGTACTTCCAAGGGTGAGGTCTCTCTGAGGGCAGCTGTGAAATGTCACTGTTTCTCTTCTCTGCCCGCTCCATTTCCAGAGAGGTTTATAACCTCACAGCCAGTCAGCTCAGAGAGGTCACTGCTTGGTTTTATTCACTAGGAGTTGCCTTTGCTGCCCAGACCAGTATTTATTGGCCCCCTTTACTTGTCTTGGAGAAAGTGGCGGTTAACCGCTTCCCTGAAATGCTGCAGTCCATGTACACCACAGTGATGTTTGGACAACAATCCCCCTCTGTCCCCACAACCCTCCCTGTCTCTGTAATGCCCCTCCAGCTTCAGAAATTACATGTCCGTGGCATAAGATTTTTATTTGGATTCATTTTTGTTTAATAATCCCCTCCCCAAAAAAGTGAAATATTTCACCCCCAAACAAATTTCTGTTGATTTACCTTTTGGAGAGGCCGACACATGGACGTTGCAGTATTTTATCTCACATTTCATCATTCTACATGTACACTTTCTTTTAAACATTGCTGAAAAGGGAGGCAATGGCTTAATGGTATTCCTGCCAGATGAGTGATATGTGCAGTGTTCCGAGGATTCAGGATAGAATCCCAACATGGCTGATGGTTGCATTGGAATTCAATACAATATAGAATGAAAAGGTGAATGATGACCATGAAACTATGGTCGATTGTTAGAAAACCCATCTGGTTCACTAATGTCCTGTAGGGAAGGAAACGGTCATCCTCACCTGGTCTGGCCTACATGTGACTCCAGACCCACAGCAATGTGGTTAACTCTCAACTACCCTCAGGAAAACTACTTTAAAAACTGTTAACAAATACTCCGCAGGCAAGACTTAAAAACTGGCTGTTCCCATTGGGACCATGGGAATTTCTGAACGGCCTGAACTAAAACGGAGTTTCAGCTTCACCTTCTCCCCGTCTCCCCTCACTCTGTTTACACCCAACTCCAGAACACTCTCATTGAGCCAAGCAGCCCACAGTGCAGCCCTGTCATTTTCATTGTCTGCTCACATCTACACTGCCCTCAGCCTCCTGTACTGTTCCAATGCCTCTCAATGGGAGGTCAGGGACAGCACCTCATCTTTCAATTCACCCCTTTGTAATCCCAGAGTCAACATGGACCTCAGCAGTTTCTGAATGAACAGACAGTTTTTTTTTAGATTACTTACAATGTGGAAACAGGCCCTTTGGCCCAACAAGTCCACACCGACCCGCCGAAGCGCAACCCACCCATACCCCTACACATACCCCATACCTAACACTACGGGCAATTTAGCATGGCCAATTCACCTGACCCGCACATCTTTGGACTGTGGGAGGAAACCGGAGCACCCGGAGGAAACCCACGCAGACACGGGGAGAACGTGCAAACTCCACACAGTCAGTCACCTGAGGCAGGAATTGAACCCAGGTCCCTGGCGCTGTGAGGCAGCAGTGCTAACCACTGTGCCACCGTGCCGCCCGTCCAGTTGTCAGAAGCTGGAACATTTCACCTGAAAGGGTACTGGAATTTGAGTCCAAAAGGACTTTTAATGGGAAGTTTGCAGCTAATTTAAAATATGAAGTTTACAGGTTAACATCATGATGTGGGCGATTGGGTCTAAATCTGAGAGTTCTTACAAAGAGACGAGGTGTAATTTGGATAAATCTGTGCTCCCTCTCAGGCCAATACCTCCTTCCTCAGCTGCAGGGCCCAGAACAGAGCACACACCCAAATGGTGATCCAACCACGAATTTGTACATCTTTCTGCTGAACAAAAGTATTGGAGATATTTTCCCACAAACAGAACAGACAAACCTTTCTCCTTCCACAGTTAAATGCCAATGATATTCAGATCCTGATGACTCCATTGACTGTTAAAAACTTGCTTTTGAGATCTCTGCCTCAAATTATTCTGACTTAATATCCTATGAAATGAATTCACAAAACAAAACTCAGTCAGTGCAGGAAGAATATAAAGACATACTCTTTTCTTGATATGTGCCTGATGTGTAAATGCCACTCTTCAAGTTGCACGCCCCCCCCCGCCCCCAATACTAGGAAGGGGACATGTCCATGCGCCTCACTGTATCTTGGCCCTAATAAAGATGGCAGCCATATCCCAGGACCTATCAGCGCCTGAGGGCCGCAGCCATTTTCCCATCTGCTGCAAAAGCGGGATTAAGAGTTTCTAATTCAGACCTACAAACCGCACAGAATGTAATTAAACTTCCCAGTCTAAAGTGACTCATTATCTTCCTGTCTCCGAGGCCACTCTCCCCTTCCCTGTTTGCGTCTCCCACATTCACCGACAGTCACGTGGCACTGCATCGGCTGAGTTACTGGTGACGTGTCATTTCACTGGCCACGCCCCTCATTCACTCCCATTGTTTGGATGACCAGCTGGTTCCACTTGGTCCACCAGTCCCACCACCTTTTCCTATTGGTCCGAAGCTGCCATCAATCAGCTGGACCCCATTGTGAGGTCAGCGGTGGGATGCTCCCCCTGACTGAATCAAACCCGGAAGGCGGATGGATGGTGTCAATCAGGAACAAGCAGGAGGTGCTGGGAAAGCTCAGCAGGTCTGGCAGCATCTGGGAACAGAAATCTGTCCAGTGGCCCTTCCTCAGAACCGATGGGAGCTGGGAAAATTAGAATCCTGAGTGTGGAAACAGCCCATTCGGCCCTAAAGTTCCACTGCGTCCCTCCGAAGGGTATCCCACACAGGCCCATTCCTCTACCCTATTACTGCATATTTCTCCTGACTAATGCACCTAACCTAGACACCCCTGAGCATTATGGGAAATTTAGCTTGGCCAATTCAACTAACCTGCAGATCTTTGTACTGTAGCAGATAGGGGTTAAAGAGTAAATAATAAGCAGAGACAGAACCCAAAGAGAGACCGGAACATTTAGAAAGACAAAGGAGTGGATTACGATCTGGCTGGGAGGGTGCATAGCTGTTAATGGAGGGGACAGGAACCTGTGTCTGGCAGCATCTCAGTGGAGGTGGAGGAAATGGCAACTGATGATCTACGTTCAGCTGCCTGCCACTTTAACACACGAGCCTGTTCCCTGGCCAACATCTCTGCCTTATGCTTACTGCAGTGTTCCAGTGAAGCCAGAACATACCAAATGGCCCCATATTTCAAGGACTGCAATTTCCCCTCCCATGTGGTCAATACCATCCACTATATCTGCGCTAATTCCTGCACTTCTGCCTGTGAAACCCACACCTCCAACTACAACAAGGATAGAACACACCCCCCCCAAGCCCTTACCTTCCACCCAGATACAACACATCAGCTTCTGCCAATTCCACCACCTACAATCAGACCGCACCACCAGATTCTTAAGGGGTTTGACAGAATAAATACTCTTGTTGTTGGAGGGAAGGATGGAGGAGATAGGATGATGAACAGCGTTTCACAAAGAAACAAAACCTGGGTAAGTGATATTTAAAGTGAGTGAACAAACCAAATGTATTTAACTTTTATCCAAAATATTAAAACAAACTACTGAAGTCCTGGTTCGAATCCCATCTTGGCAGATGGTGGAATCTGAATTCAAGAAAAAAAAAATAAGTGGAATTAGGAATCTCCTGATCTCCATGGAATCATTGTCAATGGCAGAAACAATCCTGCCAACCTGACAGTGGCCCAGCCAGCTACTCACTGTATTAATCACTGCAAAGTCTCAACACAGGAATGGAACTGGATGGACCACTCAGCATCTAACAAGGCACCAGAAATACAACCACAGAATCAGCCCTCTTGATGGTGCAACGTCCTCCTCACTAACATCTGGAGTTTGGTGCCAAAATATCGAGAGGTCTCACACAGACCAATCAAGGAACTGCCTGACATAATCATACTCATGAAATCAACTCTTACAGACAATGCTGAAAATGTGTTGCTGGAAAAGCACAGCAGATCAGGCAGCATCCGAGGAGCAGGAGAATCAACGTTTCGGGCATGAGCCCTTCTTCAGGAGCCCTCTTACAAACAGTGACTAGATACAACCATCACCATCCCTAGATATTGAGAGTGTGGTGCTGGAAAAGCACAACAGGTCAGGCAGCATCCGAGGAGAAGGAGAAGGAGAAGGAAAATCGACGTTTCGAGCCTAAGCCCTTAATCAGCCTGACCTGCTGTGCCTTTCCAGCACCACACTCTCGACTCTGATCTCCAGCATCTGCAGTATTTACTTTCTCCCGAAATCTCTGGATTTGTCCGGTCCCACTAGTAGGACAGACCGGGCAGAGGTGGTGGCACAGACAGGGAGGATTTGCCCTCGGAGTACTCAGCATTGACTCCCGACACCAGGAAATCTCATAGCTCCTGCTGATTACCACGTATCATCCTCCCTTGGTTGATGAATCAGTTGTCCTTCATGTTGAACAACATTTGGAGGAAGCACTGAGGAAGTAAAATGGTGTCAAACGTACTCTGGGTACAGGATTTCAATGTCCACAATCGAGACTAGCTCTGCTACAGAATTACTGACTGAGCTGGTCAGGTACTAAAGAATATAGCTACTCAACTGAGTCTGCAGCGGGTGGTGAGGGAACCAACAAAAGGGAAAAACATACTTGATCTCATTGTTATGAATTGATCACCTGCAGATACATCTGTCCATGACAGTATCGGCAATAGCGACCATCATACATTCCTTTTGGAGACACAAGTCTTGGCTTAAAGTTGAGAAAAACCTCCATTGTGT
The DNA here is from genome assembly GCF_020745735.1 of Hemiscyllium ocellatum. NCBI lineage: Eukaryota > Metazoa > Chordata > Chondrichthyes > Orectolobiformes > Hemiscylliidae > Hemiscyllium > Hemiscyllium ocellatum. The sequence goes on along the minus strand of NC_083447.1, from coordinate 26,063,989 downwards.
TGAGTGGCACTATCGCCTTTCTAAATGAGACAGACTTTGAAGAGATGTGGAATCGCAAACTGGGTATCTCGGAGGTACTGTGGGACATGAACAACAGAACTGTACTCCAGCACAATCTGTAACCTCATGGGTTTGTAAGTCCCAGTCTCACCCATCACAATGGACAGGAAAGGAGGGCAGGCCAAAAGCAGCACCAGGCAGACCTAAAAATGAAGTGCCAACCTGGTGAAGCTACCAAACAGGACTACGTGCATATCAAACAGCATCAGCAGCAAGCAACAGAGCTAAGTGATCCCACAACCAATGGAACAGATCGGAGTGATGCCACACCGAGCTGTGAATGGTGATGGACAATAAAACAACTCACTGCAGGAAGCATCACAGATACCCCCACCCTTACTGATGGAGCGGCCTCACACATCCATGCACCAGATAAGACAACAGCATTTGCAGCAATCTGCAGCCAGAAGTGCAAAGGGGGATGATCCATCTCAGCGTTCTCCAATGGTTTCCAACATCACAGATTCGAGTTTTAAGCCAGTTTGAATAACATCAAGAAATGGTTAAGTAGTGCAAAGGCTACGGGCCCTGCCAATATTCTGGCAATAACCCCGATAGCTTGTGCTCCAGAACTTGCCACCCACCAAGCCAAGTACGGCTCCAGCACTGGCATCTACCTGACAATGTGAAACATTGCCCAGGGATGTTCAACACAAAAACACAGGGCAATCCAACCCAGACAATTTCCACCTCTCAGTCCACATTCGATCAGCAGTAAAGTGATGGAAGTAGTCACCAACAGGGCTACCAAGCAGCAGCTGCTCAGCAACAGCCAGCTGAGCGACACTCATTTTAGGCTCCACCAGGACCACTCAGCTCCCGATTGTGTTACTGCCCTGATTCACAACCCGACGACCAGCTAAATCCCAGAGGTGAGGTGAGCGGGACAGCCCAGTCCCACTCAAACACCACTATTTCTAGCTGATTCTACCCTTGTATCAGCTCATATACTCTCATCCACCTTGTGTTATCTCCAGACTCCATTATCCAAACACACTCCTGGCCAACTTCCCACATGCAACCTCCCTGTAATCTCAAGAAAAACTAAATCTCTGCTGCCCAAGTACTCCCTCGTACCAAAACTTGTTGATCCATCATAAGGCTGCTATTCATAATCAACAACATAGAACTATAGCGATGTACAGCATGGAAACAGACCCTTCAATCCAACCCGTCCATGCCGACCAGATATCCCAACTCAATCTAGTCTCACCTGCCAGCATCCGGCCCACATCCCTCAATTTAAAATTCTCACCCTTGATTTAATTCCTGGTTGTGACCATCCCCAGATCGCTGTATCTCACACCCTTTGGGACCTCGACAACCCATTCTGTTCAAGACTCCCAGTGATCTGTTAATTCATTACCTCACCTGTGTGGCTGCTTTTACAGTTGTCAAAGCAACAAGGTCTGAAATTCGCAGCCAAAACCTCACAGATCTGCTTTCCTCCTTTAAGACATTCCTCAAAACCTGCTTATATGGCAATGCTTTTCGTCACCTGACCTAATATCATCCTTCTCTGGCCTTATGTCTAAAGTTCCCAATAATATTTTTGTGAAATTATAAGCAGGATAATAAAACTACAAACTGTTCTTGATTTGGACATTATCTTCAAATATTCACTGTTGCTGTAATGAATACTGTGTAATGTCTCTTACCCAACCACATTGTGGGAGCACCTTCACCACACAAACTGCAGCTGTACAAGAAAGTCAAACATCACCCTCTCCACAGACAACAGGGCTTTGGCATTAATCACTGGTTTCTGTGGAAGGAGAAACACAGTTGATGTTTCAGGGAATGCAAAACGGATTACAGGGAATGAAAATGGTGCAGAATTTGATAATCAGAAATGGAAGGAAAATACACTTGCTTATTGGAAAAAAAGGAATTCTTGACTGTCCAAGATTTTCCAGAAGAAAATTAATAAGCAGCACATGGTCAGGGGCTGGGCTGCAGTGAAAAATTAACTGACAAAAATGTCTGTAAAAGTAATAGTAAAATACTAAACAGACCAAAATTACACCCATTGTTCGAGACTGAGGAAGCTAGATATTGACAAAGTGATCATGAGGGAGCCCAGAGATGGAGCAGAGCAGTATAAGCTGTTATGATCCCACAGTCATAGAGATGTATCGCACTGACACAGATCCTTCGGTCTCACTCATCCATGCCAACCAGGTATCCGAACCTAATCTGTTCCCATTTGCCAGCACTTGGCCCATATCCCTATAAATGCTTCCTAATCATATCATGTGTCTATTTAGATGCATTTCACATGTTTTCATTGTACTAGCCTCCACCACTTCCTCTGGTAGCTCATTCCACTCAATGCATGAAAGAGGTGCCCTTTCATCCCCTTTGAAATTTTCCCCCTTTCATCCTAAAACAATGTCCTCTACCTCTGGACACCATCACTCCAGGGAAAGCACCTTGTTCATTTAGTCTATTCATGCCCCTCTTGATAGTATAAACCCCCATAACATCACCGCTCAGCCTATGGCACTCCAGGGAAAACAGCCCAGCCTCCAATCTCAAATCCTCCAACCCTAACAGCATCCTTTTAAGTTTTTTTTGAAACCTCTCAAGTTTCACAGCACCCTTCTGATAGGAGGCAGATCAGAACTGCACACAATATTCCAAACGTGGCCGAACAAATGTCCTGTATTACAACATGAACATACTCAATGCTCAAACCAATAAAGGAATATAAACTGAACACCTTCTTCATCATCCTATCTGCCTGCAACTTGACTTACAAGGACTATGGTCTCTTTGTTCCGCAAACGTCTCCAGGGCCTGGCCATTCAGTGTATAAGTCCTGCACTGATTTGCTTTTCCAAAATGCAGCACCTCACATTTATCTAAATTATACCCCATCTGATCAATATCTCATTGTAATCTGAGGTAACCTTCTTCATTATCCACAATACCTCCAATTTTGTATGACCTGCAAACGCATTTACGATACCAAATCATTTAAACTAATGACAAAACAAATCCAGAAATAAACATCCATTTCTCTGAGTTTGAATGTGCTCTGTGTAAATCCTGCCCAATGACTCTGTACCATAGAAAGGCTGCACATGCGCCTGGCTGCACCGTGCCCCCTACAAAGCTGGCGGCTCCGCACGTGTCCAGTGAATTCTTGCCCCGAATAAAGATGGCGGCGCGTATTCACGCCTGCAGCCACAGTGAGGCAATTCCCCGTTTTCTGAAAACACGAGACTGGGACGTTACAAAATGTGTGTTTTCCGATGTGCACATTTTGTTTGTAAAACCTCTCCGCTCATTCAGAACCTCTCTCACCTCCTGCGGTTCCACAGACAGCCTTGATGTTTGCGGGTACCTATTCTCTGCCTGGTTACTTGTTTGTCCTTAGAGTATTTGTACAATCACTTTGGATTCTCCTTAAACCCATTTCCTAAAGCTATCTCATGTCCCCTTTTTGCCCTCCTGGTTTACCTCGAGTATACTCCTACTGCCCCTATACTCCTCTCGGGATTCACACAAACACAGCTCTCTGTACCTGCCATATGCCTCCTTCATTTTCTTGACCAGGTCCTCAATTTCTCTCGACAGGCAGCATTCTCTACACTTCCCAGCCTTGGCCTTAACAGGAACATACTGTCTATATACTCTCATTGTCGCAGGCCTATGGAGGCAATGGCAGATGTGGACAGAGAAGCAATCATTCCCAGTAAAGAGGTAATGTTGGGAAAGAAAACAGCCTAAAGGTAGATGGGTCTCCAGGCCCTGATGGATTGCATCCCAGAGACTATAGGAGATGGTGGTGGTGGGGGGGGGGGGGGGGGGGGGGGGGGGGGGGGGGGGAATACCAAATAGATCTTGTGATAATTCACAAATATTTGTTGGATTCTGGGATGATTTTGACAGACTGGAAGCTGCAAATGTGGTACCACTATTTTTCAAAAAGGACCCGTTAGCTTAACTTCTGTAGCGGAGAAAATACTTGAACATCTCAAGGAAGTAGTGGTGAGATATCTGGGTAGAAATTGTCTCATTGAGCAGACACAGCATGGATTCATGAAAGGCAGGTCACGTTTAACACATTTACTGGAATTATTTGAGGATACGATGAGTGCATTGGACAAGGCGGACTCGGATGTGGTGTACCTGGATTTCCAGAAAGCATTTGATAAGTTGCCACATAAAAAGGCTGCTGTATAAGGTAAAGATGCATGGCATTATGGGTAATTATCATTGATACAGGATCGGTTCACCAACAAAAAATAAAGAGTGAGGATAAATGGGTGTTTGGATTAGTGTTGGCACTACAACTGTTTGCAATTTACACAAATGTTTTGGAGTCGAGGACCAAGTGTACGCTGTCAGAGTTCACATTTGATACAAAGGTGAGGTAGAGCAATGTGTGCAGAGGCCACTGTAAGTCTGCACAGGGAAATAGATCAGTTACGTGAGTGGGCAAGGATCTGGCAGATGGAGTTCAATGTTGTGATATGTGAGGTCATCCATTTTGGTCGGACTAACAGCAAACTGGATGATGAAATGATAAACTTGCAGCATGCTGCTGTACAGAGGGAGCTGGGTGTCCTTGTGCATGAATCACAGGAAGTTAGTTTGCAGGAACAGCAGGTAATTAAGGCAGTGAAGGGAATATTGTCCTTCATTGCTAGAGGGATGGTTATGCTGCAGCTGTACAGGGTGCTGGGGAGGCCACACCTGGAGTACGGTGTACAGGTTTGTCCCCTTACATTAGCAAGGATGTACTGGCGCTGGAGGGAGTACAGAGGAGGGTCACTAGTTTGAGTTGGGAGTTGTGAGGGTGGTGTATGTGGAGAGATTGAGAAAACTGGTTCTATAGTCATTGTAATTTAGAAGAATGGGAGGTTGGATAGGAAACAATAAAATTATGAAGGGAGGAGATAAGACAGAAGCAGATAGGCTATTTCCACTGGGGGCAGGTCAAACTACACAGCATAACCTCAAAATAAGGGGGAGCAGATTTAGGACTGAGTTCAGGTGGAGCTTTTTCAGCTAAAAGGTTGCGCACCTGTGGAATTCCCTGCCGAGTGCAGCATTTGACGTTATCAACTTGAATGCCTTTAAGGCAAAAGGTAGGTTTGTGAACAGGAAAAGAATTAAGGGTTATGGTGGGAGAGCAGGAATGTGGAGCTGAGGCCATTAAAAGATCAGCCCTGATCTTATTGAATGACAGAGCCGGCTTGAGGGGCCAGATGAAAGTTCTTACCTTGTGCCATCAAAATTGGCCTTTGTCCAATTCAGAACTTGAACTTTTAGATCTGGTCTATTATTTTCTGTAACTGTTTTAAAACTAGTAGAATTATCAGAGAATCCCAAGTGTGGAAGCAGGTCATTCAGTCCATCACATTGATACTGACCTGGAGAGTCTCCTAACCTCCCTCGGTAACATTGTATTTCCCAGGGCCACCCAACCTGCACATCCCAGAACACTGTGGGCAATTCAGCCTGGATAATCCACCCAACCTGCACATCTTTGGACTGTGGGAGGAAACCAGAGCACTCACACGAAATCCATGCAGAAAACCCCAATAAGATGATCATCCCTTCCTTATTTCCCAGTTCCACCTAAATAACTTCACTGGGCGTACTCCCAGGATTATCTTCCCTAAGTAAAAACATAGTGCTATCCCGAATCAAAAATGCCACTCCCCCTCCTCTCTTAAGGATTTTTTTCATGTAGCGGGTGAGGAAACCGTTGCCAGCCACCTTGTCCCATTTATTCCTCTAGTGAGGCAAACTGAGGGATTGAGTGAGAGAAAGTTGCTGGAGCAGGAAGAGTGGTGAGATTTCCCAGTGAGAGAATAGGAAGCACAAAGGGCAAGAAGATGTAGTCATTTGCACTGATGAGATGAGAGACATTGAGAGAAGATCTTGTGTGAGGGTGGTAGACGTTGGGAAGTTTTTGCAATAGGAGGGCTCAATAGGAGAGCTAAGATGGTGACACTTAGCCTTCCAGAACACAGAGCCCATTGTGTTGTATTAAAGACTTGAAGGGGATTTCTTCTGACCATGGAAAAGGCATGGATTTGGGTAAGGTTATACTGGCATTGTCTGCTTAGTTTGGTCTCCTTTGCTGGCTCGAGCCACTATAGCATCTATACCCTGGAACATAAAGCTGCCAATCCTATCCATCAGAGTGATGCCTCTGTAATTGCTATAATATCCCAGTGCCATGTTGAAAACCATACCCTGAGCTCATCTGCCTTCCCTGTCAGGCCTCTTGTATTGAAGTAAATGCAGTGCAACTGCTCGGTCCGACTTCATTCTGTGTCTTGTCCTTGCCTGCATTGACTATTTGACTTCTGAATTGTACCAGCCTCAGACAGACCTCTTTTCTCACTATCTTCTTGGGTTAACACCCACTCCCTCACTGGTTTAATGCCTCCCGAGTATCACCAGCAAGTCTCCCTGCCTCGATATTAGATACCTTCCAATTCAGGTACAATCCATCCTTCTTATGCAGGTCAACTCTACTCCAGAGGAGATCACAACGATCCAAAAAATGTCAATCCTTCTCCCCTGCACCAGCTCCTTAGCCACTCATCCAGCATCTCCTCCTCCTCTGTAATATGGACACTTTTCAAGATGTCACCATTTATTTCCCACATTCTATATCTCCCATGTACTTCTTCACAGTAAACACTAATGCAAAATACTTGCTTTCTATCTCGCCCATCGCCTGCAGCTCCACACAACAGCTGCCTTGCTGATCTGTGCAGGTCTCTATTTTCTCCCCAGTTAGCCTTTTTTCTTCATGTATTTACAAAAGCCCTTTGGATTATCCTTAACGCTATTCACCAAAGCTGGCACGTGTCTTTTTTTTGCCTCCTGATTTCCCTCTTAATTATACTCCTACTGCCTTTATACTCAAAAGGACTTTTTGGATTGGAATAAATGCAAAATATAACATCCTGACAAAACAAATGAGGGTGGGACTTACACTCAATAAAGTAGGGCCTTGAGTAGTGATATGGGAACAAAGAGACCGAGGGCTTCACGTCTTTGAAGTTTGTGTTACATGTAGACAGGGTGGTTAAGAAGCGCTTAACACACGGACCTTCATTGTTCAGACTTTTGAGTACAGGAGTTGGGACGTTATGTTGAGGATGTACAGGACATTGGGGAGGCCTCTTCTGGAATACTCTGTCCACATCTGGTTGTGCTGTTATAGGAAGGATATTATTAAACTGGAGCAGGTTCAGAAGAGATTTACCAGCATGTTGCCATGAATGGAGGGACTGTGTTCTAAGGAGAGGCTGGATAGGCTGGGAATTTTTTTCACTGGCGTGCACGAGGTTGAGGGGTGACCTTATTAGAGGTTTATAAAATCAGAAAGAGTGTAGATAAGGGGGATAGCCGGCGGAGAGGGGGATTCAAAACTCAGGTGCATTCATTTTGAGAAGAAATGAGAAAGATTTGAGAAAAGACATTAGGGTTTTTTAAAAAATTATACATGTGAAATGAAGTTCCAGAGGAAGTGGTAGCTGTGAATACAATGACAATATTTAAAAGCCATTCAGATAAGGACATAAATAGGAAATATTTGGATGGATGTGGACCAAGCGGAGGCAGGTACAATTAGTTCAGTTTGGAATTATGGTCGACATGGATTGGTTGGCCCACAGGGCCTGTTTCCTTGCTGTATCACACTATGACTCTAATCCTCACTAACTCTAAATTCCTCCATCCTCAACTCTCCCGATCACTGTCACCTCATCCACCCTCACAACTCTTCCTTATTTATATAATTCCTCACCAGCCACAGAACGCTCCCTATCTCATGTCCTCCAGTTTCTCAAATCTCTGCGATATGTGCCTTTCTTTAGTTCCAGCCTTGAGGATGCCCTCATTCACTCAGATTGGTTAGAGGACAAACTGGTACGACCTGGTCCTCCAGTACTGCCCTCTGTCCCCTATTGGCCTGCGCTGACATCAATCATCTGGGGCCCATTGTGAGGGGAGTAGTGGGATCCTCCCTCTCTCTGCCCTGGGATGAGCTTCAACATTCACAGTCAATGGGGCAGTGTCACAGCGCACAGGGGCTAGGGGCTATTCAACCCATTGGGGCTGTACTTTCTCCCTCTGGAGATGCTGCACATCTGTCCAAATTCCCTTCCCATTTGCCCATAGCCCTCCATATCTTCCCTTAAAATGTAAAATTCCAAGTCTGTTTATGAATAACTGCTGAGTCTGTCCAGCTGCCATTCAGACTGTTCCAGATGCTCAGAACTTACTGAATAAAATAATGTTCACATATTCACATATTACTTGCCAATTACATGAAAATAGTTACTAAAATTGTGACATTGTTAACATTTCCCCTCTCTCTGCAAATTTAATATCCTAGAAACAAATTTGCACCTGGTTAAAATCACTTCTCAGCTCCAAGGACAATTATCTGTGCTTCGGCTAGCTCTCCACAAAACAGGAACACAACTTATTTTCATTTATTAGTGCCATAGAGATGTACAGCACAGAAACAGACCTTTGGTCCAATTTGTCCATGCCAACTAGGGATCCTCAACAAATGGAGCCCCATTTGCCAGCAATTGGTCCGTATCATTTGAAATCCTTCCTATTCATGTACCCAATCGGATGCCTTCCAAATGTTGTAATTGTATCAGCCTCCACTACATTATCTGACAGCTCATTCTACACACACACCACACACAGCTTGAAAACTTTGCCCCTTAGATCCATTTTGAATCTTTGCCCTCTCAACTTAAGACCATGTGATCTTGTTTTGAACCCACCTAACCTGGGGGGAAAGACCCTGGCTGTTCACCTTATCCATGCCCCTCATGATTTTATAAATCTCCATGAAGTCACCTCTCAGTCTTTGACTCTCCAGGGAAATTAACCCTGGCCTATTCAGCCTCTCCCTTTAGCTCAAATCCTCCAATCCTAGCAAAGTCTTTGTAAATCTTATCTGAACTCTTTCAAGATTCACAACATCCTTTCCAGAACAGGAAATTACGAACTTAAAACAGAATTCCTGAAATGGCTTAATCAATGTCCCGTCCAGCCACAATCTGACGTCCCAGCTTCTGTACTCAATGCATTGACCAATAAATAAGCATACCAAACATCACCTTCACTAGCTTGCCTGCCTGCAACTCTACTTTCAAGAAACAACGAACCTGCACTCCATGATCTCTATGTTCAGCAACGTTCCCAAGGATTTTACCATTAAGTGTATAAGTCCTGCCCTGATTTGCCTTTCCAAAATCCAACAGCTTACATTTGTCTAAATTGAACCCAGTCTGCCATTCCTCACCCCAATGGCCCATCTGATCAAGATCCTGTTGCATTCTGAACTAACCTTCTTCATTGTCCACTACACCTCCAATTTTGGTGTCTTCTGTAAACCCACTGACCATATCTCATATTCACATCCAAGTCAATTACTTAAGGACCCGATATCTATTTCTGCAGCACACTGCTGCTCACAGGCCTCCAGTCCACAAAGCAACAGTCTTTCACCACCCTCTGCCTCCTACTTTTAAGCCAGTTTTGTATCCAAATGGCTAGTTCTCCCAACATTTCATGTTATCTTACCATACTAACCAGTCTGCTTTGTTCAATGTCCATATAGACAACGTCCACAGTCTGCCTTCATCAATCATCTTTGTCACATCTTCAAAAAAAACTCGAGGAGAGAGGAGAGAGGAGAGAGGAGAGAGGAGGAATTTCCCACACAAAGCCATGTTGACTATCCCTCATCATTTCTCATCTTTCCCAATACACGTATATCCTGTCCCTCAGAATCCCTTCCAACGACTTCAGGCTCACTGTTCTCTTGTTCCCTGGCCTTTCCTTACCACCTTTTTAAATAATGGCACATCTTCCAGCACCTCATCTGTCACCAATGACAATATAAATATCTATGGAGGGGCACTACCATCACTTTCCTAGCTTTCCACAAATTTCTGGGATACACCTTAACAGGTCCCAGAGATTTATCCACCTTGCTACGATTGAAGACATCCAGTACTACCTCCTCTGTAATATGGTTAGGAGGTGGGCAGCAGTGGACAATTCATTTACAGAAAAGGTCTGTGAACAAAATAGTAAATTACTAAACAAAGCAAAAATACACTCAGACTGAGGAAGCTAGATAGTGAACAAGTCGACATCAAGGAGTTCAGAGGCAAATCAGAGCAGTGTTCACTTTTATGATCCCACAGTCAGATGTCTAGCACCGAAACAGACTCTTCAGACCAACTCGTTTATGCCAACCAGATATTCTAACCTAATTATTCCCATTTCCCAGCACTTGGCCGACATCCCTCTGAACCCTTCCTATTCAAATGCCTTTGAAATGTTACAATTTTTGTTGCCCTTTAGGCTCCTGTTGAATTTCCCCCTCACACCCTAAACCTATATCCTCTAGTTCTGGGCTCTACCACCCCAGGCTAAACACCTTGTCTATTTACGCTATCCATGACCCTCAAGATTAGAGAAACCTCTTCAACATCACACTCCAGGGAAAATTGCCACAGCCTATTATGCCTCTCCCTGCAACTCAAATCCTCCAACCCTGGCAGCATCCTTGAAAATCAATTCTCAAACCTTTCAAGTTTCAGTGCCTCCTTCTGATAAGAGGGAGACCGGAAATGCACACAATATTCCAAAAGTGGCCTAACCAATGTCCTGCCCAGCTCCTTTACTCAACGCTTTGACCAATAAAGGGAAGCATACCAAATGCCATCTTCACTGTCCTATCTACCTGTGACTCTACTTTCAAGGAACTATGAACCTGCATTCCAAGGTCTCTTTGTTCAGCAAGACTCTCCAAGACCTTACAATTCAGTGCGAGTCCTGCTCTGATTTGCTTTTCTAAAATGCTGCACCACACATTTATCTAAATTACACCCTACCTGCCACTCCTCAGCCCATTCTGAGACAACCTTTATCACTGATCACAATACCAACAATTTTGGTGTCACCTGCAAACTTACCAACTGTACCGCCTCTATTCATATCCAAATGAATGACGAAACAAATCCTGAGGAAAAAAAGCATCCATTTCTCTGTGTTTGAATGTGCTCTGTGTAAATCCTGCCCCATGACTCTACCACAGACACCTCTGAACTTTGCCCCCTACAAAGCTGGCGGCTGCACGTGCCCAGTGAATCGTTGCCCCGAATAAAGATGGTGGCACTTACTCGAGTCATCGCGAGATGAGGTATTTTCCCGTTTACTGCAAAAACGAGACTGTAAGTTGCAAATTTGTATTTTCTGATGTGCACGAAATGTTTATAAAACCTCTCAGCCCAGACCAACACCACTTCCCTCCCGCTTGCTGCTGTTTATTTCTTTCCTTACCGACTGCTCTCCGCCCACACATCCGCGCTGTCCGCGAGGTTGATCACGTGGTATAGTCAGGACCCGCCTTTCATTCACTCTGATTGGTCGAAAGGCCAACGGCCTCGCCAGGTCCTCCAGTCCCGCCCCTGTCCTTCCATTGGTCCGCCGCTGACATCAATCATCCGGGGACGTTTGTTGGCTGGAGCATGCGCACTGCTTCGTGGCTTTTGCTGCTGTTCATAAGTTACAAGAGTGAGGGACAAAGTTAAAAACACACAACCACCTGATGAAGCAGCAGCAGCGCTAGTGCTTCCAAATAAACCATTGGACTATAACCTGGTGTTCTGTGAATTTTAATTTTGTCCATCCTAATCCAACACCAGCACCTCCAAGTCACGAGTGAGGGAGGAATGTATAACATAAGAACTCGGAACAGGAGAAGGCCATCCTGCCCTTTGACCTTGCTCTGCCATTCAATAAGATCATGGCTGATCATTTCGTGGACTCAGAACCATTTACCCATGTTCTCACCGTATTCCTTAATTAATTATTTCTTTTTTTTAAAAAGCTACCTTAGCTTTAAAAACGTTGACTGAACGAGCATCAACTACTTCCCTGGGCAATGAATTCCATTGAGGTTAAGAAGTTCCTTCTCAATTCAGTCCTAAATTTGCTGCCTCCAGTCTTGAGGTGATGCCCTCTTGTCCTAGATTCACCTGCCAGTGGAAACATCCTCTCTACTTCTATTTTATCCATTTCATTCATTATTTTATATGTTTCCATTCTTCTGCATTCCAATGAATATAATCCCAATCTACTCTGTCTCTGTTAAGCCCAACCCCCTCAACTCTGGAATCAACCTTGTTAACCTCCTCTGCACCCCCTCTCGTGCCAGTACATCCTTTCTCAACTAAGGAGATAAAAACTACATGGAGTATTCCCGGTGTGGCCTCACCAGCACCCAATACAGCTGGAACATAACTTCTGCTTATCAGCACAATCCCTTTAACAAAGAAGGACAAAATTGCATTTGCCTTCTGAATTGATTGTTATATCTGGTGACCAACCGTCATGCAGAAGGATACTCAGGTGCCTCTGCTTAGCAAATAATGCAACTTTTTAAAATTCAAGTAATAATCTGTTTTTAATTTACTCCAACCAAACAGTATGACATTACATTTATGAACATTATATTCCATATGACTGACCATTGCCCACTCACTCAATGTATCTATGTTCCTCTGCAAAGTTTCACAGTCCTCCGCAAACTTTGCCCTGCTACTCATCTTAGTGTCATATGCAAACTTTGACGCCCTACATGTGGTCCCCAACTCCAAATCATCTGTATCAATTCTAAAGATTCGCAGTCCCAACACTGATCCCTGAGGCACACCACTAGTCACTGATTGCCAGCCAGGATAAGATGCATTTATCCCCAGACTTTGCTTCCTGTTAGTCAACCAATCTTCTATCCATGCTAATACTATACCCCTAATGCCATGCCCCCTTATATTATGCAACAGCCTCTTGAACAGCACTTTGATGAAGGTCTTTTGGAAATCTAGGTACACCGCATCCACTGGGTTCCCGTTGTCCACCTTGCTCGAAATGTCTTCATAGAATTCCAAATGATTTGTTAAGCATGACCAATGGAACAATTTCTATCGAGTCCCTGCTATTTCTTCCTTGATAATAGATCAAAGCATCTTTCTCACGCCAGAGAAGAAGCTATCTAGGGTATAATTACCCATCTTTTGTCCACCTCCTTTTTAAAACTGTGGCGTCACCTTTGCTGCTTTCCAATCTGCTGGGACTGCCACGAAGTCCAGTGAATTTTGGAAAATTACTGTCAGTGCATTTGCTATTTCTCCTGGGATACATTCTGTCACGGCCAATAGAATTTTCTATTATTCACTCAATTACCTCCAACAGTCCAAAACTAGCTGTTCTGTAATAATGATAGCTTCCAAATCCTCATCTACCTTTGTCTCTTTGTTAATTACTGGAAAGATATTATATCTTCCACTGTGACATCCCATAACTAAATGCTCCTCTTTTTCTGAAGGATCAACATTTACTTTAGCCACTCTTTTCTCATTATGTATGTTTATAGAAACATTTGCTATCTGTCTCTTTAGTCTGTGCTAGTTTATTTTTCTCATGTTCTATCTTACATTTCTTTGTAGCACTTCTGTGGCTTTCTGTTGACCTTTAAAGTTTTCCCAGTTCTAGTTTTATGCTGGTTTTGGCCACTTTGTATGCCTTTCAATTTGATCACTTTCCTTAGACACCCATCACAGAGAACACCTTTTCTTACAGTCCTTCTCTGGAATATACCTTTGCTGAGGACTTTGTAAAATGTCTTAGAAAATCCTCCACTGCTCATCAACTGTCCCACCATAAAATCTTTGTTTCCCGTCTACGTTTTCCAGGTTCTCCCTCATTCTATTGTAGTTCCCCATGTCCAAGCACAGGACCCAGGTATTAGATTTTATCTTCACACTCTCCATATGTATTAAATTCAACCATACAGTGATCACTTCTTCCGAGAGGATCCCTAACTCTGAGATCACTAATTATCCCTGTCTCATTGCAGAGGGCCAGATCTTGGATAGCTTGCTCCCTTGTAGATCCATTTCATACTCTTCAAGTAAAAAATCACCCACGATAATAACCGTACCATTTTTACAAGCATTAGTTATTTCTTTGTTTATTGCCCATCCCAATACGATGTTATTATTTGGTGGCCTGTACACTGCGCCTATCAGTGACTTGTTAGAATTTTGAATGCATCATTCCTGTTTCTCCTAATGTACAGCAAAAACAATAACTACTTGCATTGTATGGAATCTTTCACAATGGCAAATTTCCTAAGGTGCTTCATGGATGATCAAAACATTGATTAAGGAGAATGATTAAAAAAAAATCTTAAAGGAGGATAGAAAAGGTTAGGTAGGCTATTTGACAGATTGCTGCGCTTGACAGCTACAATTGTGGAGTGTTGCAGGTGGGGTGGGTTGGAAAAGGAACATGCAAAGGGGAAATGGAGGAGTACAGGCAGTGTATAAGGTCTTAAGGACAGAGGAGGTTCCAGACTGAGTCTGTATGTCATAGAGAGTATGGCTGCCTCATGGAGTTTGAAGCACTGCAATAGGTTCATGCAAGTCATGTTAGTCAAGGATAGTATAACGGCAGCTGAGATAACTTTTGATGAGGACTCGCCTCCTGAGGTAGTGTGGGCTGAGGTTAGAATCAGGAGAGGAGAGGTCACACTCCTTGGAGTTTTTTATAGGCCTCCACAGAGTTCAAGGGAAGTGGAAGAGAGGATTAGCAAAATTATTCTGGGTAAGAGCAAAAGTACCAGGGTGGTCATTATGGGGGACTTCAGCTTCCCCAACATTGACTGGGAATGCTATAACTCTAGTACATTGGATGGATCAGTTTTTGTCCAGTGTGTACAGGAGGGTTGAAGGGCCGACAACAGGGGAGGCCACATTGGATCTGGTGCTTGGTAATGAACCAGACCAGATGTTTGATTTAGTTTTAGGCGAGCACTTTGGAGCGAGTGACCATAATTCAGATACGTTTAGTTTAGCGATGGAAAGGGACAGGTACATGCCACAGGGCAAAAGTTATCAATGGGGCAAGGACAATTAAAGCAATTAAGCAGGAATTAGGATGCATAGAATGGGGTAGCAAAATGCAGGGGATGCAGACAATGAAAATGTGGAGCTGGTTGAAGGAACAGATATTGCATGTCCTTGACAGGTATGTCACTGTCAGGCAGGGAGGAAGTGATAAGATAAGGGAACCGTAGTTTACTACAGAAATTGCATCTCTTGTGAAGAAGAAGAAGGAGGCTTCTGTGTTGATGAGGCAAGATGATTGAGATGAGGAGATCGAGAGTTACAGATCAGCTAGGAAGGATTTAAAGAGAGAGTTATGAAGAGCAACGAGAGGACACAAGCAGTCTTTCGCAAATAGAATAAAGTAGAACCCTAAAGCTTTCTATAGGTATGTGAGGAATAAAATGATGATTAGGGTAGGAATAGGTCCAATCAAAGACAGAAGTGGGAAGTTGAGTGTGTACCCTGTAGAGATTGGAGAGGTGCTAACGAACATTTCTCATTGGTTTTCACTCAGGAAAAGGAGACTATTGTAGAGGAGAAGAATGTGGTACGAGATTTTAGACTGGAAAGGATCGAGATTAGTTAGAAACAGGTGTTATCAATCCTAGAAGGAGTGAAAGTAGACAAGTCCCCTAGGCCGGATGGGACTTATTCAAGGATTCTCTGGGAAGATACGGAAGATAGATCACAGCATTTGGCTTTGATATTTGAGTCGTCATTGTCTACAGGTTTGGTACCAGAGGACTGGAGAATTCCAAATGTTGTGCCTTTGTTCAAGAAGGGCAGTAGAGATTACTCAGATAATTATACACCAGTGAGACTGACTTCTGTTGTAGGAAAGGTTTTGGAAAGGATTGTAAGAGATAAGATTTACAATCATCTTGCAAACAACAATTTAATTTCAGATAATCAACATGGTTTCATCAAGGGCAGTTCGTGTCTTGTGAACCTCATTGAGTTTTTTGAGAAGGTGACCAAGCATGTAGATGAGGGTAGGACAGTTGACGTGGTATACATGGACTTCAGTCAAATCTTTGATAAGGTTCCACATGGTAGGCTGTTGGAGAAAATGCAGAGGCATGGAATTGAGGGTGATTTAGCAGTTTGGATTAGAACCTGGCTTTCTAAAAGAAGGCAGCGAGTGGTAATTGATGGAAAATATTCAACTGGAGTCCAGTTACTTGTGGTGTGCCACAAAGATCTATTTTGGGACCACAGCTGTTTGTAATTTTTTAGAAATGACTTAGACGCAGGCGTAGGTGGATGGATTAGTAAATTTGCTGATGACACTAAAGTCGGTGGAGTAGTGGACAGTGCAGAAGAGTGTTACAGGTTGCAGGGGGAAATGGACAAACTGCAGACTTGGGCTGAGAGGTGGCAAATGGAGTTCAATGCAGCTAAATATGAGGTGATGCACTTTGAGAAGAATAACAGGAAGGCAGAGTACTGGGTCAATGGAAAGATTCTTTGTAGTGTGGATGTGCCGAGGGATGTTGGAGTCCATGTACATAGATCCCTGAAAGTTGCCACCCAGATAGATAGTACTGTTAAGATGGCATACGGTGTGTTAAGTTTCATTCATAGAGTAATTGAGTTCCAGGGCCGCAATATCATGCTGCAAATATACAAAATGCTGGTGCGGCCATACTTAGAATATTGTGTGCAGTCCTGGTGCCCATATTTCGGGAAGGACGTGGAAGAATTGGAAAAGGTGTAGAGGAGATTAATCAGTATGTTGTCTAGTCTGGAGGGAAGGTCTTATGAGGAAAGGCTGGGAGACTTGAACCTATTCTCCTTGGCAAGAAGAAGGCTAAGAGGGGATTTGATAGAAACATACAAGATGATCAGAGGCTTAGATAGGGTAGACAGTGGAAGTCTTTTTCTAGGATGATTATGTCAGTGTGCACGAGGGGGCATAAGTGCAAATGAGGAGTGATAGATTTAAGACAGATGTCAGAGGCAGGTTCTTTACTCAGAGAGTGGTAAGGGCGTGGAATGTACTACCTGCTAATGTAGACAACTCAGCCACATCAGGAAGATTTAAACAATCCTTAGATAAGCACATGGGTGATTTTAGAATAGTATACGGGGACGAGCTGAGTACAGTTCACAGGTTGGCGCAACATCAAGGACCGAAGGGCCTGTTCTGCGCTGTATTGTTCTATGACTATTGTGCTACAAGAGATTTCTGCTGTCCTAAACAGAGTGACGGATTTTGTATTGTGGGCTTACGAAACGTCACTGATCTCTACCAAACATGTACAAGGTAGAGCTAGGGCAATAATAAGATGCTGCAACAGGAGGGGAACAGGTAACTCCATACAAAACCCTGCTCCTTCTCATGTATTTTCACCTCCAAAACTGAGGGTGTTCCAGAAAAGCACCTCCATATCCCACCACAACACTTTACCCCACGATCGTGGTATCTGGCTGTGCACTAAGGAGTGGAACAGTCTGTACTGGGACCCACTGGGGTCCTGAGATACTTGGTAAAGATTAAAATCATCTCGCATTGAGAGCCCCACGACATTGTATGCATTTTCTATTGTTTTTTATTTGTTCCTGACTTCCCTTGTTTTTCCCTATGAACCTGTTCAAAGTTGTTATTACACACACCTGCACCAGCTGCGAATTGAACTCCGGTCTCTCAGTCCAAAATTCGGGATATTTTCACCACACCACAAGACATCGACTCTCACTTCCCTTGTTCTTCAGTCTGCTGAGTTACGCCTGAATCAACTCTGCAATTGGGTGGAAGGGGCGGAACTGGAAGACCGAACAGAGGCCGGTCCGCCAACCAGAGTGAGTGAGGAGCGGGGCCAATGCATTCTAGGGGAATGATTGGTCAGAAAGCAAACTGGTTTGCATGATTGTGATCATTTTCACTCCACAGTGGAGCATTAAACCTCTCTCATAAATCAATGTGAGATTTTAATAAGTAGTTGAAATGTAAATCTGATAACGTACATATTTCCAATCGATTCACACAACTAGAGTGAGAAACTTATTTTCAAACTCCCAGAACAATTGATAATTTATATACCTGGCCAGTATGGTTAAGTTAGACCGAACAATCTGCTTGCATGCTAGACATCGCTATGTCTCTATCTCGACAGAAAGATTATTAATGATGTCTATTTCACCCATGATTCCTTGCAGATATGAATATTCTCTATAAACTCACTAATAATCTCAGACGCATGCGTTGTTTGGTTTCTGTGTAGCGTAGGGTCAGGATAGAGAAAAGAGAGACATGGAGCTGCTTTCTCCGGCAGCGGCTGCGATCGGCTTCAGAGAGCGGCGCTCAGAGCCGGTGTGTGGGAGCCTCGCTGGGAGAAAGGAGCGGAGAGAATTCACAAGTCCCCGATAAAGGTAAAAAAAATCGAAAACGCCCCTCCAGGCCCGGGGAAGGAGGTGGCGGTCTCTGATCAGGGAAGCGGCTCAGGGTCACGGCCGCCATTTGTTTAAGGGAAGACTGCGGGCCTAAGCGCCGCCATCTTGAGAAGGTCAAGGTGCAGGAGGGCGGGGCTATCGGGGTCTGTAGAACAATCAGAGGAAAGGGAAGCCCCATTGTTGTTGATGAATTCCATGATCACAGCGTCACTGGGCGGTCCCGCAGGAATCTCCTCTCTCAGTCCCTGCTGTGATGTTTCACCCAATCACAACCAGCAGCTCTCCTCCTCTCTCAGCTCCCCTTCTGTCCTTCCTGCAGCATCTGTCCCCTGGGACATTGAGCTGCCTGTCCTGTCCCTCCCTCAGCTGTTGTTCTGTAATACCTGTGATATCACAGTCCCACCTTAGATTACTTCACTAAAGACAGGAATGTACCCGATGGATTTTTCTTAACATCAGCAATTGTTTAATACTCACTTACAGGTTTTTAATTATATCTTTTTTGAATCATTTAATTCACATTCAATCATTTGCAATGGCGGAATTTGAACCTGTGTCCAGAGAACATTCGCTGATTGTCTGGATAAGTTGCCTCACATAATGCCACTAGGCCATCACTTCACCTGTTCACAGGTTGCACATCCCAGTATCTTTCCATGTGGGATCCCTCACTGTGAGGGTCTAATTGCTGCCTCTATCAATGTCTCTTACTCTTGCAGCTACTCCTGATCCTGAGCGAACAGAATTTTCCACTCCAGAGAGATGAGGCAGTACAGGCCAGGAATGGAGACTGGGATTTTCCAGATCTCTGTGGGCTCAGTGCCATTCTACATGTGTAACCCTTACAGCATCAGTCTAATTTCCCATTCTGCCTATTTCTGTGTCTTCTTCAGGGAGTTCGTGACTCAAGAGACTTGCCAACTGCTGGTTGGGAAGATGATTGGTCAGCCAGAGAGACAAAGGTCAGGGAGGTTGGGAGCCTTCAATAAATCCTACCGCCAGGTAAGATCATTCACAGTGCACAGAGCAGAGAGCAGTGAGAGGGCTCGAAACATCAGCTAACAGGACATGACATAGATATAGTGCTGGAGGGGGTGCACAGTACAGACACACCTCCGGCTCAGTCACCACCCCTACTTTAAGTTTTATTGTACTGAGACAGCATCTGGAGTTCCCAGTTTTCAATCCAGGCGTGTGCTGTCTTGGTGAGCACCAGGACAACAGAGGGGAATGCAGGCCTCCCATGAGATGGTGGTAATGATGCCTGGGATCTTTCTGTTCCCTAATCCCTCTCCAACACTATCTATGGCTCGTCTTGTGGATCAGTTTCTTCAATCATTCTAACACCTATAACAGTTCCTATCTCTGTCATGTCCTCTCCTCTCACCAATTTCTTGACATAATTGAAATGTCCAGTCCAGATCCCATCCACATCGCTGTAACATGCTTCAGTCTCTACAACATGCCTTGTCTCGATAGGCTCCTCCTCCAACAACCGACATTGGGTCTGTTTCTGTGCTGCATGATTCTTTGTTCGAGGTTTCCTAAACGGAATGAGTTGGCCCATTTCCCTTCAAACCTTCCCCTCTCCATGTACCTGCCCAAGTGTCTTTTCCATGTTGTAATTGTACTTGTTTTTTCCATTTTCTCTGGCAGTCCATTCCGTCTATGCACCATCCTCTGTGGAAAATGTTGCCCCTCAGCTCCCTCTTTAAATTCTTGCTCTCTCACATCACGTTTATGCCTCTAGTTTTGGACTCACCTACCCTTGGCAATTCACGTTAGTTAGGCCCTACATTGTTTCATAAACCTTCATAAGGTCAACCTGTGGCCTTATTGATGACAGTGTTACTAATATCTCCAACTCATGTACTCAATGCGCTGGCCAATGAAGGCAAGTGTGCCAAATGCTGCTTTCCCCACATTGTCCACCTGTGATGGCACTTCCAAGAAACAATGTAACTGCACCCCTTGGTCTCTCTCTGTTCGACAACACTGTCCAGGGCCAGAACGTTAACTGTGTTAGTCCTCCCTGGTTTGTCTGAACTAGATCCAACACCTGAATTAAACTCCATCTTTCATTCCTTGGCCCACTGGCCCAGTTGATTAACATCCCCTTCGATATCTATATCCCCTGCCCACTCTTCCACTAATCTTGGTATCCAGAGACTCCTATATTTTCACTCAAATTGTTTATGTAAATGGTGCACAACAGTGATTCCAGCACCAATCCTTACAGCACACTACTGGTCAGAGGCCTCCAGTCTGAACAACACACCCTCTGTCTCCCACTGTCATCAAATTTTGTATCCAGTTGGCTAGCTCTCCCTGATCCCTTGTGATCTACCCTTACTAACCAATGTATCATGCTACAACCTGACCAAGGGTTTGCTGAAGCCAGAAACAACATCTGTTGCTCTGCCGTGTTCTATCTTTTTGGTCACATTTCGAACAAACTCAAGTCAAGTTTGTGAGACATGTTTTCCCACGCGCAAAGCCATGCTGGCTGTCCATAATGAGTCCTTATCTTTCCAAATGCATGTAATTCCTACCTCTCAGAATGACCTCCAACAACTGACCCACCCTGATGTCTGGTCATCAGTCTGTAGTTCCCTGGCTTCCTCTTGCAGCCTTTCTTAATTAATGACACAACATTATAATCATAGTCAGAGAGTCATACGCACTGTTCGGTTAATGCTAACCATACTCTAAAACTGATCTTGTCCTACCTGCCTGTTCCTTGATCATATCCCTTCAAACCTTTCCTATTCCTGTTCTAATTATAATGTCTTTTAAACATTGTAATTTTCCGCACATTCCCCCCTTCATTGGGAAGTTCATTCCACACGCATCCCATCCTCTGTGTAACAATGTGACCCTCGCATCTTTTTTTTAAATGTCTCTCCTCTAAACTTAAGCATGTCGTGCCTTGTCTTGAAACTCCCCTGACCATGGGAAAAGACAACTTCCATTAACTCTATCTATCCCCCTCATTATTTTATAAACTTCTATGAGGTCATCTGTCAACATTCAGGTTTCAATGAAAAAATACCAACCTATCCAGCCTTTCTTTATAACTGAAAACTTCCCTAACCAGCCACATCCCAGTAAATCTCATCTGAACCCTCTCCAGCATAATAGTATCATTCCTCTAACTGGGCGACCAGAGTTGGACTCAGCATTCCAGAAGTGGACTCACCAATGGCCTGTATAATCTCAATGCGACTTCTCAACTCCTAAATCCAAAGGACTGAGCAATGAAAGCAAGTGTGGCAAGCACCTTTTTAACCATCCTATCTCTCCATGTTGCAAACTTCAAAGAAATATGTACCTGTACCTCGATGTCCCTCTGTTCTACGACACTACCGAAGGTCCTACCATTAATTGTATAAGCCCTGCCCATGTTTGTTGCACCAAATGCATTCCCTCACATTACACTAATTGAACTCCATCTACAGTTTTTCAGCCATTCACACATTTCATCAGGATGCCTTTTGTAATCTCAGAAAATCTTCTTCACTGTCCACAATTCCACCTTCCAGTCTACCTGCCTATCACACATGGTACAATTATCTCTGCTGGGGGCCCTACAATGTCTTCACCAGCTTCCCACAATGTCCTGAGCTACATTTGATCATGTCCTGGGGATTTATTTACCTTTGTGTTTTAAAACTTCCAGCACCTCCTTTTCGATAATGTGGACTCATTTCAAGACATTGGCTCATAGAGATGTACAGCATGGAAACATATCCTTCGGACCAACTCCTGCATGACGTATCTAGTCACATTTGCCAGAACTTTGCCAATATCCCTCTAAACCCTTCCTACTCATACACCCATCCACATGCCTTTTAAATGTATTTCTATCAGCCTCCACTATTTCCTCTGGCAGCTTATTCCATACACTCTGCTGGAACCAATTGTCCTTTATGTCCCTTTGAAAAGTTCCCCTTGCACGTTAAAGCTATTCCCTATTGGTTTAGAATCCTCCAGCCCTTGGGAAAAGACCTTGTCGATTGACTCTATCGCTGACCATCATAATTTTAAACACCTTTATCAGGTAACTCCTCAGCCTCCCATGTTCAAGTGAAAAAAGTCCCAGCTTATTCAGGCTTTTTCCTGAAGCGCAAACCCTCCAACCCTGGCAACATCCTTGTTCATTTCTTCTGAACCTTTCATGTTCCATAACATCCTTCCTGTGGCATTGAGACCAGAATTGCACACAGTGTTCCAGTAATAGTCAGGCCAAACACTGTTTAGTTCCCTGAGCTCCCCAGTCTTTATCCACAGTAAGTTCCAAAGTGAAATATTTGTTTTGCATCTTGTAATTTCACACATCGTTGGCTTCATTGATCATTAAGGATACTGGTTTTGTCCCTTGCTCTTCTTTTGCTCTTAATACACTTGTAGAATCTCTTTCAATTCTCCTTAACTTTCTCTGCCAAAGCTATCTCATGTCCCCTTTTTAACATTCCTGATTTCCATCCTAAGTGTATTTCTATAGCCCCGATGCTCCTGACGGAATTCCCTTGAGTCAGTCAGTTATATCTGACAATGTGCCCCCTTTTTTCCTGACCAGAGCCTCGAAACTCAGCCAGTGTTTCCTAATTCTGTCAGCATCGAGCTGCACACTAACAGGAACATGCTGGTGCTGAACACTCCTTTTATCTCGGTTTTAAGATATTCCTCCTTGCCAGACTTCCCTTTACCTGGAAATAGTCTCCACATATCTATTTTAAAAATTCCTGTCTAATACTATCTTGCTCCATTGTATAACTTGAACTTGTGGACCAGGCCTGTCCTTTTCCATCGCAATGACTGGGAGTTTCTGGAACAGGCTTAACAAATTCCTTCCATCCAAGTGCTCAACACTGCGGCAGTCCCAGTCCAGGTTTGGAA
Organism: Hemiscyllium ocellatum; assembly: GCF_020745735.1. Taxonomy (NCBI): domain Eukaryota; kingdom Metazoa; phylum Chordata; class Chondrichthyes; order Orectolobiformes; family Hemiscylliidae; genus Hemiscyllium; species Hemiscyllium ocellatum. The sequence continues at coordinate 26,040,671 of NC_083447.1, read as the reverse complement.
AGGTTAAAGTCCCCTACTGCTACAAACCTATAATTCTAACAGATATCTGAGATTTCCTGACACATTTGCTCGTTCATTTCCGATTGCCTATCGCTGTAATACAATCAAAGCAAACTGATGACCAATTTCTATTTCTCAGTTCCACCAATATCACTTAACTGGGCGATCCTGCATGAATACTCCCTCTAGGTACTGCTGGGATTTTTCCCCCAATCAAAGCCACCAGCTCTCCCCCTGTTTTGCCTCCTGTTCTATCCTTCCTGCAGCATCTGTCCCCTGGAACACTGAGCTGCTGGTCCTGTCGCTCCCTCAGCTGTGTTCCTGTAATATCTACAACATCCCAGTCCCATGTTCCCATCCATGCTCTGGGTTCATCTGCCTTATCTGTCCGGCCCTTTGCATTGAAATAAATGCAGTTTAATTCATCAATTTTCCCTCACTGTCTGCTATGTTCTTGCCTGCCTCGTCTATTTATATTGCTCTCTTGAACATCTGTACCAGCCTCAAATTTCTTTCTGGCCTTACAATTGTTTGGGGTCCCACACCCCTGCCAGACGAGTTTAAATCCTCTCGAGCAGCTCCACAACTCTCCACACCAGGATATGGGTCCCCCTCCTGCTCTCAGTTCAGGTGTCTCCCCACCCTGCCTGCTTGTGCTGACATCTTCAGACATCCAGAGATTTGTCCACCAAGGTCCTGCCCTGCCCTCCCCACCACACTCTC